>NW_020956714.1:3824-66650 GCF_003031625.1 Empidonax traillii | reverse complement strand
CCGGAACCATCTGCTTGATGATAATGAATTTGTGGCAGGAATTTGTGAACGAGGCAGTCTCTGATTTTAAAGCACCCACAATGCTTTTCCACAAGTCAGCCTAAACTGCAGAGAAAATCTGTTGACAGATGAATGTTAGTTTCTTTAGTGGTAAAAAATCATGTCACATAGTTGTATGTTATTCAGCAGAGAAACATAGGCTTTTCCACTCAAATCCATACAAATCATTTAACTGCACATATTCCTGCATCTTCCAAGGAATATGTGTAAAGTGAAACAAAATTAGATACATTTAATTAACCTGTGCTGAATCCACAGGGCCAGTGCACCCTCAGCCTGCCATCTACTTGCTTTTGTACAATTCAAACAATGAGGGATCAATGTGTCCCCACAAAACAACAATTTAAACCCACGTTCCTTGGCTATAAACTTTCTTGCATTTCTTTAAAAGCACAGTACTCATTTATTTTACCATACATGCTCTATGGGGAAAGGGTTTATGTGACTAAGCCCATGGGCATGTATTTTAATGAGCTTAAGGTTAGCACAAAAGTGCAAGCAAAATTCTTCTTTGGCCTTATCAGCCATTTGTTCCTGTGTTATCTCCTTGTTTGGGGTATTTGTAGTGCCATTCTCCCTTGTTTCTCTCTTGTTTGTTGGATTTTTGGTGTCATCTTGTTCTCAGTTCTCCTCGATGAGGCCTTGATTCTTGGTTCCTGGCGCTATCTTGCAGAGATAGGGTGCATCACCCATATAGCAGAGGGGCTGGGGTGTCTCTTTTGATACTAATTCCAAGGTCTTCCTGGTTTAGGAATGCTCCCTGCAATACCTCAGCCTGAGAGCAGTTCACCTCAGAGTCTTCTGAGACCACTTGTTCAGACAGCTTTTGGGGAACGTCAAGGATTAAGACTCCACAACCTTCCTGAGCAACTTGTTTCCATGTTCATTCACAGTCAAAGGGAAAAAATTATTTCCTTTTGCTTGGTAAACAATGATTTTATATGAAATCGGGTGTGAGTTTCTAAGCTAAATTCAGGGAGAAATCTATTTCACCCACTGTGACAGAGAGGAAACAAAAACCTTCCAAAATGTTGCCTGACAAACTTATATACATACTGTAAAACTACTGAGATAAAACATTTATAAATATAAACTATTACAAAACTATCATTAAAATTCAGCTAATTTCAAATTACTTGGGACCTTAACAATACTAATTACGATTTTTAATACCATATAAACAAACTAAAATTTCAAAAAATTCCATTATACAGAAATAGTCAGCCATCCTTTGGAGACCCTTTTCAGTTTCAGATAGGATGGTTTTTGTCAAATCTACACATTGTGTCACACGCAATTTTGAAAATTTTGAATAAAATCCCCAAACAAACCATTCAAGTCAAAACTATGAAATTATGCCAATCAGTTTTCTTGCAATTGCACTTAAATTTTTAATCCGTTATGTCATCCAGTCAAATATATCTTAAACCATACTTGCTATTATGATTACTAATAGCAAGTTCCTGCTAGGATGAGTGACTAGTCCAGATACAAATAACCATGTTGCCATACTGGAGACTGTATTCTGCAAAGAAACAAAAAAAAAAAGATTGAACCATTTAATGTTTTCATTTCAGAGTTTTTTATTCTGTTGCAGTTTTATTAACATATTCATTGTTTACTGTACTGTCCAGTACAGTTCTCTTTTTCTGAAGCTGACTTTTTGAATCTGGGAGTTTCCACCTGTAGCTGTCACAGCCATGACAGGAATTGGAAACAGCCTTTCCACTTCTGTTCCAGTGCTTCATCACCTCCTGTTCAGACATGCACCCAATCTCCTGGCTGATGAAGATAAACTGGAACATTCCAGATTATTAGTGAGGCAGAGTTATACAGTGATAAATGACTTCTGCAACACACACACTTGAGTTGGTCTGAGTCAATAATTAATATAATAATCCAGTGTCTCACACACCCTCCCTTCAGCTTCATGGGATTTCCCCAGAACTCCTCCAGGCTGAACAGTCCCACTTTTCTCAGCCTTTTTTGTTATGGGAGTAATTCTCCAGTCCCTTTACCATCTTAGTGGCCTCCTTGAGACTCCATCTCCAATATGCACTTCTCTCTCTTGTACTGAGAATCCCAGAACTGGACATGGTGCTTCAGAGGTGGCCTCATCAATTCTCTCAGCATCCTGGTGGACCTTTGCTGGGCTCACTTAAACCTGGCACTGTCTTTCCTGGATCGGGGACCCAAAACCAGAGGACACAGTATCTACATGTGGTCTAAGATGTGTGGAATTGAGAGGAATCATCATGTCCCTTCATCTCCTGAAGGCTGAGCTCCTATTCCTACACCATTGCATATTGCTGGCTCTTGCTGCTGGCAACCTCACAGTGGTTCCTCTACCTCTCACTCTCCAAAGCTCCAGAGACTTTTGCAGAGCTGTTACCAGGCCAGCAGTGGCCAGTGCCTTGAATAGAGAGTAAATTTATGTTGTTGCTTACTGCAAGACTTACTTCCTCATCTTACCATGTATGTTACTCAGGGCCTTATTCAGATGAGCTTGGGTTGTCTTCAGTGATGAACTATCCTTAGTCTTTCTTTTGTCCTTTTTTTTTTTTTAAAGTTTCATTTATCATTATTTGTTCTCGGATGCATCAAAATAAGCATGGTCAGCATGTTGAGGGAGGTGATTCTGTCCCTCTGCTCTGTTCTAATGAGGCCTCACCTGGAGTATTGTGTTCTTTAGCTGGGCTAAAGGGAATAGCACAGGGAATAAAGATTTTAAACTTAAAGGAAGTAGATTTAGACTAGATATAAGGAGGAAATTTTACAGTGAGGGAGGCGAAACACTGGAACAGACTGCCCAGAGAGGTGGTAGATGCCCCAACCGTGAAAACATTCAAGGTCAGGATGGGCTGTGGTCTGAGCGGCCTTAGGTGGGTGAGGATGTTCTGGCTGATTGCAGCCGAGTTGGACCAGATGACTTCTTACAGGTCCCTTCCAACTCAAACTATTCTACAGTTCTATTATTCTATTATTCCTCTACTATTCTATGTAAGTGCAACAAGCTGAAGATAGCTATAAATCCATATTGGTGAATGATGTTAATTATCTAAGCATTTGTATTTCGTTATCTCTTAATTAATGTCAAGGAATTGACATTGCAGTTTCACAGGTGGTTAATCACATTATCTCAATGCTAACAATATAATCAGAGACTGTAAAAACTTGATGAAAATATGAGAAGTATGAGAATAAATCAAAGGTATAGATACTTTGGAAAGAATATAAAGCACATACCAAAAAAGCAAATATGTAGTTTCAGAGCTTGGGAATTTTCTCAAATCATTCTTTAGATTGTCCAAACTCCTTATTTTAAACAAGGCAAAAATATCCAAACGTAACAATGCCTAGAAATTCTGTGCTGATGAAAAAATTATGGCATATATGTATCAGGAAGGTTAAAATTAAATTACATAACATTTAAAGGGACATGAAGTAATTTCTTGTGGATTTTATGATAGCCACTAAGATTTATGAGAGTCACTAATACGTTAGAACTACCTGGAACCATTTCAGTGCCATTAAAGAATGTATAAACATTTTATATCTACCTTCAGTAGAATTATTACAAACAATGAGAATGCTGTGTAAGATTTAGCAAAAATGTAAAGCCCACAGAATCATAAAATCATAGAATGTTAAGGGATTGTAATGGACCTTAAAAATCATCTAGTCCTGACCCCTCCTGCCATGTGCAGGGACACCTCCCACTAGATCAGGTTGCTATTCAACCTGCCTTTGAACTCCAGGAGGGTTGGGGCATCCGCAACCTCCCTGGGGAAACTGTTTCAGTGTCTCACACTCCTCACAGTCATGGATTTCTGCCTAATATTTAATCTAAATTTCCGTTACTCCTTTTCACATCACTAGAGTTCCTGATGAAGGGTCCCTCTCCAGCTTCCCTGTAGGCCCCCTTCAGATGCTGGGAGGTTGCCATGCATAGCAACCCTCTCTTCTCCAGGCTGAACAGCCCCAGCTTTCTCAGCCTGTCTTTGTAGGGGAGTGCTCCAGTCCTGTTATCAACTTTGTGGCCTCCTCTGGACTTGCTGCAAGACTTTCATGTCTTTCTTATGTTGGGGCACCAGAACTATACACACTACTGCAGGTGGCATCTCAAGAGAGCAGAGTAGAGGGGCAGAATCACCCCTTGACCTGCTGGCCACGGTCCTTTTGGTGCAGCCCAGGATTTCACTGGCTTTCTGGCATGTAAGCACAGACTGCTGTTGAGTTTTTTAATCAACCATTACCCCTAAGTTTTTCTCTTCAGGGCTGTTCTCAATCACCTCTCTTACCAACCTGCAGGTGCATCTGGGATTGCAGAGAACTCTGTATCCTGTTTGTAAAATGACTATGACAGACTTATTAGTTTCCTTTTTGAGTTTTCTTTATTTGTCTTTTTTTTAGAAAATAAGAAGCATAAGTTAGAAAGATGGATAGTGAAGACTTACTGCCCCCAGGTGTCTGTGTGAGGATTGATTTGATTAGGAAGCAGCAATATCGCTTAATGAAACACTTTTCTTTTTCCAGCCAAGAAAAAAAATTCTACACTTCCATAAAAGGTGTCCAAAGACTTTCAGTTTGGTTTAGGATGTACAGTATCACTGCAAGAGTTAGAAATAATCAAGATCATGTCCTGACCAAGTACCTAAACTGAATTTTCTTAAGAAATATTTTGTTTCTGTTTTAATTGGGAAGGGGAATACTTTTAATATATAACTGCTAATGTTTTTGAACAAATTAAATCATATCTTACACAGTTTACTAGACTCAATCAGGGAACAACGCTAGGGGTTACTCTCTATAAAGTAATAGAAAGACTACACAAAAGGAGGAAAAAACTCCTGATGGTTTCTAAAAAAACCCCAGCACCTGGGGAGACATTCCCAGAAACTGTTAAAAGGATTAAAATGAAGAAAGGAGTGATATGGAGATAACATGTCCTTTTTCCCCAAAAAACATCCTGGCTGCCAGATACTCCAGAAGTGGACCCTTGGGCCTATTTCATCTGTCTATCACCCCAAAATTAGTTTATTGACTATAGCCACTCAAACTACCTAAAGAAAAAGGTCTAAAAAGTTCCTTCAACTCTGCAGAGGTAACTGACAAGATACCTTTTCTCCCCCACCTTCTTAGGATGCTTTGGGGTAAGCAACTGCTTTATATTTATATATATACTAATTTTACTTTTGCTTTGTAGCACTTTAAAGTTTTTGCTCTAAGTTTGTAAGTGGCTTTTGCTTTAGAGTTTCTGCTTTGGTTTTGTGGTATTAGTATTCCGTGTAAATTGTTCTGCTTTAGAGTATGTGCTTAATTTTTGCTTTACTTACTCTTTGTAAGTTGTTTTACTTCTGTTTAAGTTACTTTTGCTTCAGCGTGTTTGCCTATGCTTTGCTTTATTATTTTTACTACATAGTTTAAGTGTGTTTTTGCAGTTAGACCCTATTCCAGACACAGCAAATCCTATAAATTGTCATAAATTTTTATTAATAAACTTGTTATTTCATGAACTGTTAGGGTGAGTCCATTTTTAGGTGCTGACAGTTTTGTCAATGATGAAATAACTCATAGGAGAAACCTGCCGAGGGGCTTTTCTATCACTAATAAGTGTAGTGAATCTATCACTGTAAAATGAAGGGTCTCATTAGATGAGACACTAACAGACTGTTTTGGACATTAAAAGGCTTTGCTGTCCTGGGGAGGACACTGATAGACAAAAAAATAAATTAATACAGGTTGGGCAGAACATTTTTCTTTTCTGTCCCTTTTCACATTACACTCTCAGAGGAGAAACAGAATGAAACATGAAAACAGTGATGAAAGAAGCATGGTTTCCATCCCTAGAAGCACCATAACACCAAAACAAACAACAGCAACAAAACCAAAACCAAAACCAAAACAAACACCAAAAAAACCAAACCAAAACAAAACAAAAATTCCCACCAAACACACAAAATACCCCCAACAACAAAAACAAACACAAAAATGGAAAAGAAAGTATTCCCATTTGATTCTTCAGAGGCTAGAGGAGTAATATTCTTTAATCTGCCTATCCATTGACTTAATTCTCTGAACATGACACTTCACACATTTCCTATGAGACACACGTCACTGAGTTGGGGAATACTATTGTGTGACTGAAACAAATAGGCATTCAATGGGACCTTTACTCTTTGGAAAGCTCATAAAAAGTTAGGTTGTAATGGCAGCTTCCCTTCAATACCTTAAGTCTCTTTCCCTTTCATCTTCCCCTGAGCAGTCTCTTACAAGTCAGTAAGCTTAAGTACCTTTGCTTACTCTTGTGTTCAAACATTGCTTGAATATTTATGCCCAACTTTGTTCCCATCAGGATCCCTGGGTATTTTTCTGCAAAGCCACTTTCCTACTCACTTTCCAGCTCCCTACAAGTGCCTGGAGTCGTTCCCCTTCAGTTGCAGGACTTTGCACTGCATTTCATTGAATATCTTGAAGTTTCTGTCAGCTCATTTATCCAGCCTGTCAAGGTCCCTCTGAATGGCACCACTCTGTTGTATCTTCCAGTTCTCTCAGTTTTTTATCATCAGCAACCTTGCTGAGGGTACCCTCTGTTCCTTCATCCAGATCACTGATGAGGATATAGAAGGGCATTAGACTCAGTGTGGACCCCTGAGTAACTGGCTTCCAACTAATCTTCATGCCCCTGATCACAATGCTCTGGGCTTATCCATTCAGGCAGTGCTCAATCCACCTTGCTGTCTGCTTACCAAGCCCATACTTCAGCAGATTCTGTGGTAGGATTTTACAGGAGACAGTGTTGAAAACCTTGATGAAGCCTAGGTAGTCAAGTGGGAAATACACACTGCTCGTGACAGTGATCTTCTGACAGCATGTCAACTGGCCTTTGCCTGTGCCCACTCCCCAGTGGGCTCTCCACTTTGGTTGCTTTTACATTCCATGAGTTCTGTAGTAGAGAAGGAATTTAATTGTGGAATGATAATAGGGATCACTGGCAGATAATAAACATGATTTATTACAGACACTGGAAATATGGTAACATGCTTGCAGAAAGATTTGTGATCTCTCACAAAATTCTTCTGTTACTCTGCTCTCTATATATTACACAGAATAAACTGCATTGGAAGAATAAGACAGTCACCCACTCCTCATTTTTCCTTCACATATCTTATTGATACTTCTAAGCATACACTGGGAATAAACACCATCACAGTACTTAATAAATTAGATTGAATGATTTACCCTCCATATCTTTCCAACAGGAACCTTGGAAAATGCCCCAGTGCACAGTGCACACTTGGGTTTTTTGTCCTCTGTACAGACACAATGAATTTTCAAATTTTGCATGTCTTTTGCAATTTCAGGAGTAAATCAGAATAGTTTTGCTGACTGAATTAGAGATATGCTGGTGATCTGGTTTGTGTGTACGTGTGTGTTTATGTGCACTCACATATGATGTTTACATTACTTGTACATGCAAAAGTTAAAACTTATTCTCAGGGCTTTGGCAGTCGGTTTGAGAGGTTAAGTAATCTTGAAATCAGAAATACGTGATCAACTGATTTTTTAATGAAATGGTTTAGAAGACAACCTTATCCCCAGCAAAATGGCTCAGTGGATTAGTAAAATCTTATTCCATTGGTCATAAGTCAATAGATAGATAGATTTAAATATATATCAATTTGTCCCTGGGTGTAAATAAGGAGCCTAATCAGCTACAAAAAGGGAGTCAGGAATGTAACAGAGAAATGTACCTGTAAAACAATTTGTGCACTTATGAAATGCATGATTTTAACTTCATCATTTTCTTGTTTAACACAATTATGACTGCAATAAATGCCTCTCTTACTGCATTTGCCTCCAGTACCAATTGCTTGTTAAAACATGTAACATCTTTTTAGCATAGTTTTGGGAGATTTTTTTCATTCACTTCAAAAGAATTTAAAAATATCAGTTTGGGAAGATGGCTAGGGTTAAAAATTAGAGGAGACTAAGAATTAGAGGGTAAAATGCAGCTGCATTTCCCTGAATGGAACATGATCGACATACCCCAAAAAGGTTCCCTATACAACAATAAGCACCTGCTACATGAGTGGAATGGAGGATGAAGTGGAGTGGAGATGCCAGAGTTCCCCCCATAGAAATCTCTGAAGGGAGGGGAACGTGGTGGTACTTTGTAGTTCATAAGACCACATAGCACTTGTCAGCCAAGGGAGAGAGATGAAGATGTTCTGCAGCTGAGCAACAACTATGTCAAAATCCCTCTCCTCAGATGCCAAGATACAACCACCACCATTCGGCATGTGAAGCGAAGACAGAGAATTCCGTATCAATTGGAGAAAGAAGTACTTAGGACTGAATCACTCAAGCTCCACCTAAACATAAAGAGGTAGTATAAAAGTCAGGGGAAAAGAGGCGGAAGATTGAGGAAGACTCCATGGAAACTGCTGGGATCAGTCAAGCGGCTGAACCTGCCTTCCCTCCCTATAGCGATGCCTATTGGGTAATAACCACACTCTATGCATGCTAAATATTGCTATAGGATTAGAGCTTTCTGTATAGTACAGTTGATTGCTTTAACACATTTTCGCAGTCAGATACTATCACCAACAACCTTTGAACTCTATTAACCTGTCACAATTTGTATCAATAAAGAGTGTTGTTTGTAAACTGTTAGAGTGAATCCTCCACAGGTGCAGCAGCTGCCAGTGGCAGATAACACACTGGGGAGACCTGCTGAGGGGCCTCCATGCAGATGGCATTTTTCATGGTAAGATTATAAATGTCTTTGTAAGGACATTTAACCAATAGTAATCTTCCTCCAAGATTTCTTACCGCATCATCCTATATTTCCCAATAAAAGAGTACATAATAGGAGAGACCTATTAAAATATATAGTTCTGCAGAGCTGCCCCACACATTCATAGTACACTCAATCTGCTTCTCAGAAAATAATACAAAAAGTATGACTCAGTTTCTATAACTCATCAGCTTTTAAATAGATCTTTGAAGTAGTTTACTTCTGATTTTGAGCTTGAGTCACCCAGTATATCTAAAAGAGAGACAGAAAGAATATAAATGCCTAAACAATTCTTTTGTCCTAGTTGCAGAACTACAAGGACAGATAAACTGAAGGTTTGCCATTTTTTTGTTGTTTTTGCAAAGAGCTTTAAAATATTGTCTCCCCCATAAAATGTATTATTCTAGCCTACATACTAAAATGAACTGAAACAAAATTTGAACAAAAAAGATTAAAAAGAAGACTAAAGAGTTATGTTTACAATCCTCATTATATACCTTCTCTACTAACTTTCAGTGAGTGAAAGAACCGTGTTGTCACCTAATGACTCAGTATGCATATATAAAGACCTTCTAGTGAGGCAAGATCTCCCTTCTGTTGAGATAAACTTGGCAAGAGACAATGCATGTACCTTAGATAGAACAGTCTTCAACTTATTATTTCAAATTTATTTATGGCTGATTGAGCAAGAAAATTATGATGCATTAGGCCCAGCACTTTCTGCTCTTGATAAGGTTATCAGTACTTCATGCCTGCCTTTTTTAAGTATATTTTAGTTTAGGAAAGCAAGAGAAAAACAGTCAAAATTAATCACTTTTTAGTAAACTTGTAGGAGTCCTTCAAAATTATTTGAGGCCCCAAAGAGCCCATAACCCTGTAACACAGGCTATCAAAAGGTATTTCTTTCTCTAAGATAAATATCTTTGAAAGAGCTAGCCAGACAAATAACCAGAGAAGATACAAGTGTAGCTTTCTGTCTTAGCATTTTCTTTTTTCTTTGACAAAGCAATAAATCCTAAAAAATACCAAGAAAAACAAAGGAGAAAGAGAATGAAGACTGGGTAGCAATTCCCTACGGTATACTCCCAGTGTTCATAACTAGAGGTCTGTTTGTTTCAGATACAGTATCTGGATATATTTTTCTTGGACAAATACTTTTTCAGCTGTTACAGATCCTGTATAAGCTTTTAACATCTTCAGTATCTTGCATCAAGCAGCTTGAAATCTCAACTGTAATTGTCTACAGTGACTCTAATTTTGATACTGGAAGAGACTATGAATAGTTTTTCTGTATTTGCCTCTTTGTGCCACTCATCATTTAAGTTTCACATAGAGATCTCCAGCAAACCCTACTACCAGTCACTTCTGGATTGAGGAACCATAGTGTAAATACTTTGTACTGTTAGAAATCCAGAATGGGTATACCAGGAACAGCTAAGTAGCCTAAAACTCTCCAGCCAACGGAGAGCATATGGTGGATTTGTGAATTCGTGAATGTGTACATTTTATTTTGCAATGTACATGGTAGAAAACATTAGGCTGTGTCCAAAAACATTAAGAGTGTCCAAAGGAGGGAAATAAAGATGGTGAATGGCCTTAAGGGGAAGCCATATGAGGAGCGGCTGCGGGCACTTGGTCTGTTCAACCTGGAGGAGACTGAGGGGAGACCTCATTGTAGTCACAATTTCCTTATGAGAGGATGAGGAGATACAGAAGAGAGAAGAATACAAGAAATGGAGAGCTGTTTATGCCAGATACTGAAAGGACTTGTTATGGACTGATAGACTTTGCATGTTTGGACACAGTTGGACAGTTCAGAATGATGTTTGGTGTTTTGTTCTAGTTATATTAATTATATTCTATAGGAATATATTGTTCACCTCATGAATTTGTTGTTCCCTGATTGGTCGAGGTTTTCTCACAGCATCAGGTAAGTTGGAAAAGACCTCTGAGATCAACAAGTCCAGCCTATGATTGAACACCATATCAAGTAGACCATGGCACTAAGTGACACATCCAGTCTTTCCTTAAACACCTTCAGGGAGGGTGAGTCCACCACCTGTTTAGGCAGCCCATTCCAATATCTAATCACCCTTTCTGTGAATTCTTCCTAGAAAAGAGCCAAGGGATAGTTTAGAATTTGCCGCAGTATGGGCGGGTACAGTTAACGTTGTCAGGTCATCTGATTGGTTGTTGATTGTGTAATGTATTTTGTAACTTTCCTATTGGTTGTACCCTCATGCCAATCCTGAAACTCCTCCCAAGTTCTAGTCCCTTCCTCCCCGAACCCTATAAAAGACCGATCCTCCCCTCAGTAAAGGGATGACACTATTCACCCCTGGGGATCTCCATTCTCTACCAATAAACCTACAACAGAGTGAAGAACCCCTGTGTCGTCCGTGCCTTCCTCCCTCACTCGGGCTGCGTCAGAGGAAGAGGAGGGGCAGGCACTGATCTCTATGGTGAAAAGGGAAAGGACTCAAGGGAATGTCCTGAAGTTGTGTCAGGGGAGGTTTAGGTTGGATATTAGAAAAAGCTTCTTCACCCAGAGGGCGGCTGGGCACTGGAACAGCGAGTGGTCACAGCACCAAGCCTGATAGAGTTCTAGAAGTATTTGGATGATGTTCTCAGGCACGTGGTTTGACTTCTAGGGGATGGTTCTACTGAGGGCTAAGAGCTGGACTTGATGATCCTTGTGAGTCTCTTCCAATTCAGCATATTATGTGATTCTGTGATTGATTTGTGGAAAGACTGAAAACAAACCAAAGGAGGCAGTCTTTTGCATAACATCCAGTTAAACTATAGGATTTTACCACCATGAGCTACTACAGACAGAGAAACTTTGCACGGATTCAAGAGGTTTATGACCAAAGCAATAGGAAGAAAATCCCCTGCAAGCTATTAGTGCACAGAAGTTGCACTCAGTCAGTAAGTCCTAGATTTGCATGTTTTTGAAGGTTACAAGACAATTTGGAAAAACTACTGCATGCTCATTCCATTCTAGTTTTCTTCCTTAGGCATCCACTACAGCCAGGTATTAGAGCATGTCTAATGAGTTAGATGGATTGACCCCTGATCTATGCAGCCCTTGGGATCAGCACTCTTGTGATTTTAGTTTGTCACTTTAGTTTCTCTGTCTTTACTTTCTGTAAGCTATTTCCAAAATGTAGAAAACATAAAAACTGAGATTAGCATCATAGTCTTTTATAAGGGACATCTTGGATGATGATTGCCTTCTACAGGTTGCAGAATTTTTTTGGACTGTTGACTGACTGCCCCTAAAGTGGGCATACTCCTCTAGCTGATGCAGGAGCTGCCAGCACAATTAATTTTGTATCTCTTAACTGAAAAATCCCTTTAGCAACATGTGCTCCTCTCTGCCAGGTCACTCGCCTGTGAAGCATAGATGCTGACAGTGATGTCTTTGAAATAAAACTGCCCTTTGGAATTATTATAGCAAACATTGCACTTTTTTATCATGAGAATTTTCCACTCTAGAACATACCGTTTGGCAAATACAGCTCAAATACAGCTTGCCATTAGACATTCATTCTTCCAAGGTTTTAATATTAATGGGGTGAATTTAATTTCTCTCTAAGGCTATCAAGAACTAGAATATGTACAAATCCAAATACAGACGCTGGCTTCCCAACATACAGAAAAACACCTTTTTTTGCTATGCAACTAATTTAATTATTTGTTTGGTTTTGCTAGATATTTATGTAAATATGAGTCTTTTTTCAGCTTTATCCACCTACAAAATTATTTGCCTAATATTTTCAAATCCAGCTATATTGTTCAGATAGAAAATTACATTTGTAAAATGCTGTGAAGCCATCAAGGAGAATTTTATGTTATTATGTCTTCTTAAAACTGCAGTGTGTATGTTGATTCCTTCACCAGGTATAAAATATAACTCTGGAGGATAACATTGGTAAGCATTGTTTCATTATCTGTTTTAAATTAGATATGTGATCCTGTAACTATTGGCACTCTGAATTTAGTAGATCCAGGCCAGATGAGGAGAGAATGATACTGTCCAAATAGGTACATGTTATCTGATATCTAAAGGCTTGAAATGAAACAAACATCATTATTTTAGAAATAAAGGTGCATTTGAAAGCTTATTTACATACAGACTATTAAAAACTTTGACTTACCTCTTTTAGGTATTTATGCTAGAACAATTTAACAGTGTTTTTTCCCACGTCTATCAAGCTATTCTGCTAGAAGCTATTGCCTCTCAGAAGTCTGTAATTTCAAAAAAGACTTTTTTCTTTTCATTCTGTTAATTTCACTAATAAGAGGAGGAAATGGTGGGTGACTATTACAATTGAGGACTGGTTTGAGTGCAGCTGAGCTGACCTCCTAGCCAACTCCTCTTAAGAGCGTGCCAAACCCTCTGTGTGGGCTGCATCCTCATTCCCCTGCTTTTTATCAACTGTTACCCTAATGCAGTCGTCTCCAAACACTGTTTTTGTCACACACTTCATCATTAAAAAAGGTTTTGAGTGTACACACCCATATATGTGTATTTTTTTAATAAGTTATATACATTTATTGCTGTACTATTACGTACACTTCAGAGCATGCACAAAAATAGATATTAAAAAGGGTAAGCTTAAAATAAATTTTCAGATAAATTTTTGAAATCTCTTTTATTAACAGTACAGAAAGTATTTTCCTCCCAGAACTGGAAATCAGGAGTTTCCTATGCATGCTCTGCACTTTAGAGACCAGTGCCCTTGTGAGTAAGTTCACAGACAGACACTTTGGAAAACTAACCTTGCAAAAGAAACAGATTGATTATTTTTTTGCTGCATGACCTCTCTGAACGGGTTTTCTAAGAGCTCACAGAAGACCCAGTGGGTCAGGAAGTGTCACATCAGAAACAGGGAGGTGTGACCATTCCATTTGCAGCAGCTAGGTCATCAGAGCAGAGCATCATCCTGCACCCTGCCTAACTGCAGGAATTATCTCAGCCCAGAGTCTCAGGCTTCCTTCTATGTTTTTCTCATTTGCAAACTAGCTGAGTTCACCCTTCCCAAAACAACTTTATCTCCCTAGGTATGGCACCCTATGTTACGATATTACAGCCTAAGTCCTTGAACCTTTTCAGAAGCAGATTTTCAGGCACTCTGAAAACTGGGATTCACACTGACAATAATACAGTATATCTTTATGTTCTGAGACCCCTAAGAAATAAAGATGTATATTACATACAAGCTTTAAAAACATAAAATTAACTTTTTCTATCAAAGTAAAGGTTAAGAACATCATTACTCATTGTAGGACTAGAGTATACGGAGGCTCGTTTTCGTTTCTATCATCTTTATTTTCATCTTCCTGCAGAGAAGCAGACAGCTCTATATCTCATCATTCAAGCCATAGCTCCTCTTTTCCTTCTCCCTATACTTTTATGAGCTTTGTACCCAGCCCCAGCCACAGTGGTCAGGAACAAGAGACATGGTAAGCAAATAACCAGGACATGGCTTCTCCTTACAGTTGCACTTCTGTTGTGTCTCAGTGTATCTTCACTGGACAACAGCACTTGCAGGTGTCACTGCTTCTGCTGCCGTTACGAAGGTGCAATCAGCTTAGATCTACATCCATGGCACTGGATGTTGCAATTTCTCCTTTTTTAGTTACGTGTCTCAAAGAAATTTACAGTAAAATTCATCATGGCGAGTTAGGAACCACCTACATCTCCATGGGGCACATTAAGATTTCTACTGGGAAATACTAAAGACAGTGGTACCTGGAAACTTGCTGCTGCCATATTCAAAATACATAATTGCAAGAACTTGTCAGTAAGATGAACTCAGACATCCATATAAACTAAATTAATTTATTTCATTTAGGTAGAAGCAAATTAAAGAAGGAAAAAAAGAACCTCTGCCTTTGGGAACTAACACTATCCACAGTCTAATTCTGCTTCCTGACCTATAATAAAATGTATCTGCTTGTACTGCCCTATCTACACTGAAATAAAATAAGGTTTTCCAGGGAGATAAAACTCCATTTTTCACAGACTGAAAAAGATAATGGTGAAATGGAAGTACAAACAGCTTGAACACAGACAAACAACTTGATCTGGGCACTTAGAAATATTCTATCTGAACCCTTTTTAATGACATTAATCTGTCAGCTGATCTTGCTTCTTCAATTGTGCAGTCAGAAGATAATGTTGTTCTACTATTTCAACTTCCTGTCACAGCTCATCCTTTTCAAATTCATTTGGATTGAGAAAACTATCAATCCTGTGGCATAATCCATGTACACTACTCCTTGCAGCTGCCAGTGCTACCTGAAGTGACTCTCATGCATATTAATGGTGTAATTTTATTAAACCTTTTGAGCAGATAATATGATACCTGTTAGAACACTAAGGAAGAGAATAAAAGACATCAGGTCTTAAAAGTGAGAGTGGTATGAATGACAGAATGATGGTGAAAGTCCTTTTAATCATTGTTCAATTTCTGTTTCTTGATGGACAAACAACAGTACAACAACAACAAAAAAAAAAAAGCCCTCACGCCTGTGAGTAACTTCAGCTTCTCTTCAATAAATTATTACCTATTTGATATTTCTCTCTTTAACTGCTGATGCATCACATTAAATATTAATTACTATTCCTGCATATTAGGCTGGACAGCCAGGAGTCCCTTGCAAATATACTGCTGTAAGATTCAATACTGCTGTAAGATTTGGGTCATTTTGAAAAGGAGTCTCTGGGGATGTGTAGGGATTTCTGAACTGGTGGCAAATTGGAGAAGACAGTAGAAATTAGAGTAATTTCACTGGTTAGGTCAGCAGAGAGAGGTGGCTTGCAAGGCTGCACACTAATGTCTATGCTGCCTTCAGGTCTGTCAGCTAAAATTAATGACTCACTGCAAACCAGAAAGGACTGTTTTCTCTGAGCTGCTGGGAGATGAAACAGCTTTGCAAGGTCACAGTCTGTGCAAACTGTGTTCCTCATTAACCTCCCCCTGGCCTAATCATCAGTGAAAAACAAAATCCCTGTGTAGACATATGATAAAAGGCAGTAATATCTGATTATATTTGGGAGACCAACAGGAGCTAAGAGAGCTTACTGTATGAACAATGTATTTAGCTAAATAAGACTTGGCAGAGCAAACCTGGGCTTTAAGGGAATTAATGGAAGCAGAATATGAACATACTGCCTATCCAAGAACAAAGTACGGTCGTATTATATTTAATTTATAATATTAATTACTTTTTTAAAACATAAATATGTCATGTCTATTTTAACTTATTTTCTTAATTTTCCACTGTTCATCAGTGTTAGCTACAAAGACTTTAGATTCTTTGCCAGAGGAGAGTATAATTTGACCTTTAGCCATGACTCTCATCCTACACCGAGTCAAAAGGTGTATTCAAAAAAAAAGCACTTGTGTCTTCATTTTTCTGAAATTTAGGCTTAGTTCTTCAGATAGGAAAGGAGTATTTTTCTCTCAAGGAACTGAGAAGAAAGCACATAAAGCAAACTTCAAAAAAAACCATAAATGTTTTCAAACTAGACACATTGTATACTAAAGAAAAGCTCAAATAAAGCTAAAATAATCGAGATTTATTTCAAATAATAGCTAATATAATAAATAAAGCTAAAATAATCGAGATTTATTTCAAATAATAGCACATGCTCAATAAAGACAGTAGAAAATGTATATTGTTCAGACAATATAGATCAACGTAACCATTATTTCAAGTACCACATTCTTAGACAACGAACCATAAAATTCATACAGTTCGCATGATATACATTGGTATAATGATGCTACGCTAGTTGTCAGCAAATTAAGCCAGGCACTGCACACAGAGTAACGTAGCCCACTATCCAGTGAACTCACGGACAGCTGCAAAGTGGACATATTTTGGCAGCCCCTTGGAGATGCTATCTTTCTCGAAAAGGAAGAAGCTTCTGAGAGCTCCTCAGGAGTGTTTGGGTGTTTGGCTTTCTCATTTTACAGCCTCCCTGGTGCAATTATGTGAGTTCAAAATTCACTTTGATTATGCTGATTTTTTTTTTTTTTGGCCTATTGTGCCTTAAATGATACATACCCTAAACTAAGTTTGAGGTATTACATGATTCTGTCTAGAAAAATAAAGAGAATTTATTTTTTAAGATACTGCATAAGAGCAATGCTTTCCCTTTATTTTTTTCTACACTTTTTAAGGTTTCCATAAAGCATTACCTAAGATAGATAGTGAATTACAAGAGCTCTCTGATATTCTTTTAATATAGGCATGAACTAGAGAAAGAATTTGCCACTCCCTTTATCACACTGGAAAGAATCAAACATACTCAGTGGTCTTTACTGTTGTTCCTAAATTGAAATACAGGGAGCCATTTTGTTGTTATGTATCATAACAAGTGATACATAACAAGTAGCGATTTTTCTTCATATATTATATATGCTACATATTTCTGCTTTTATAGAATGATTATGCTTGCCGAATGCTTTGTCAGCTATATTTTGGAGCGTAATGTCTTTTGTATTGTTACAGTATTTCACAAACCAACATAGTCAACAACAGTGGGTTATAACATTGCAATAACACAGTAGTGTTATTCACAGTGATTTTAATAGGATCTGACAGGAAGAGTGTGTGAAGGCTGTGCAGAAGGTGATTATCTAAAGCCTGCTACTCCCCAGAACATTTGCAAGGGTGTTTGTACAGATCTGCTACTCACAGAGTGTTTCTTTCAAATAAAATCTGTGATGCTAGAAAAAAGTTTTGGAAACAAGTGGAGTCTTGCCAGGGAAAAAGAGATCTATACCTTTTACGACTGATATATGTTGATGTTTCAAGCCTTGCATCCTTGTTCTTCCTTGTTTAAAAAGGCCAGTGAAGAAAAGGCGGTCCAGATTCATCCCAGTGCTATCTGGGAGGGCAACTTTAAGGCTATCCTACGTCCAAGTTGCTACTCGAAGCATCTCTCTCTTTCTCTGCTTGAAATTCTGATGGAGTAGGGTAAATACATGTCTAAGCTGGGAGGCTGAGTGAAGCGCCCAGTGTTAGGAATGAAAACGTCAGGTCTGAGAATCCACTGCTGCTGTTGTCCTATCATGCCCCCTTTTCAGTGACATTCCTATGTTTGGACTCACGCTTCCCTATCATCTGTTAGCTGTCAGAAGCAACACTATCTCTTGTAGTTTAAAATAAAACAAAATAATTCAGAAACACAAGTAACTTAATTCTTTGTACAGAAAGGAGTCCTGTCTCCTGTGATGTGCATGTTGTCAAATGCTGGCAGAAGGAAAACTGACTACTACAATGGGTGTAGAAATTTAGGATTATTACCTCATTCTCAGATAGAAAATAGTAACATTCCTTGAAAGTATCAGGAATGAGAATGATGAGCACACTTGCAGTATGAGTACCGTTTTGCTCTTGCTGCCAGGAGGCCCGGCTGTGTGCCTCAGGTTGGCGGCTGTAACCCTGGTGCTCAGGGCATCCCGGTGCTCAGGGCATCCTGGTGGTCAGGGCATCCAAAAGGGCTGCTGTTCTCCGGTCGCTGAGCTCTGAACACCGCAGGGCTCCACTGCCAGACACCGGCTCGTCCCTGACCTGCAAACCACGGTGAGAAAGTGACACCTTCTGGTCAAAGGAAAGACTTGCACAACCCCCAAAGACTCCTGTAGCTCGGGAGTGCATGGATGGCGAGAGATAATTACTGTTTCTCCTGAAGTCTCTGTTTGCTTTAAAATATTGATAGCTAATTGCTTTCTACCGATAGTATTGAACCTCCTAATGCAGACAATCATAATGCTCTACTGCTGGTATTTGGCCACTGATGTTTTGAGAGTTGGGCTGAACTAAATAAATGAACTCCTGAAAAAGTGTAAAACACCTTTTTTCCCCGGCCATCTTTTAACCCTAATGAATATTCACTTTAAACCTAATGAATATTCATTACATGAGGGAACAGAGAGAATAAAGACTGTAGAGATGCATGGTAATGATATCATCATTACCTTGTCCTAATGCTACGTGGCAGGCACAGAAGTGCTCAGTGTGATACAAACTGAACTTCTCATGCAATATAGGGTTCCGTAGATTGTGACACAGGTGCCAAACTCCAGCACCCAATTTGTTTCACAGTCTGAAAATGGATGGACATGTTAGGCTTCTGAGTGTCTGAAGCATTCCAGGATTATCTAGTTCATATTAACTTTGTATTTTTCTTTCTACCAACTGAATTTGCTAAAAATCTTTAGAAAGCCACTGTAAGATATCCTTCCTTGAAATGTTACTTATCATCAGTATAGGCACTGATGAATAGAACTGGTGGTGAGAGCAGAGGGAATCGAGTAACAGGGGTTTTGTTGGTTGACTCAGCTCTGTCAGTTCTGTACCTCTACATCAACTGAGAGTTTATGAATTGCTATAATGGAAAAATACTACTCTCTCAAACATAAACTGGCACTTAATAAGTCAGTCAAATGGCTTTAGAATACTTGACCTGATGCAGTAATAGAAAGAGGGAAAATTAAACAGACTGGAATCTCACTTTTTCACAAGTTGGGTGGTTGGCCATGTCAGTAGTTAAAAATATTCCCCAAAAGAGAAAGTAAAGCAATCAAGAGATTTTAGTAATATATTGTCAACCAAATAACAGACCATGATCGTGCTTCTAGTTCAATATGTTGGTGCTTTGCCATTGCCCTTAATTTTAGCCAGGTGTACCTTCTTTATCTTTCCCCTCAGGGATCTTCAATTCCACCAAACCACTGTAAGGAAATCTCATTTTTGCTCAGAGAATTTTTTCAAATGCTATGGTAATATTGTCTGCTTCCAGAAATCTCCTGTATTCTTCTCAGCAACAATCCCTGATATCTTTTGGTAAAACCACTGCACCACATCTTGTCCTAGGGCTGCATTCTTTTCATTCAACCACGTTTCTGTGATTTCTTTTATTCAGTGATGATGATGAGTAAATCTCTTAAGTGATGGTTTCGGTAAGAAACTGAGCAACATCATGTGCTGTCAGCTATTTCTTCACCACCATTAATGCTACAGTGGTAACCAGGAAGTTGTCAAGTTTTGATAAATGGGATGTAGTCTTTCCTACATTGGTACTTTTTGTTTATTCCCCAAAAAGTTTCCTGACAAATCACATCAAGTGTCGTATCATGTTTCCTGACTGGTTTCCCCCTATTAAAGCAACTTCCTGGATGCCTCACTTAGTCCCTGCATTTTGGGGTCCTCAGTTTGTCATGTACCCTTTTTTAGCTTTCAGCATTGTGCTACAAGAATTCCCTTGTCAGAGCCTGTTACTCAGGCTTATGGTTAGCAAGGACAAAGCATGAAATGAGAAAGTCCTGGTTCTCATTACAAGTGAATTTTGACGTTTTTTACTATTGCAAAAATAGTTCTTCTCCAATTTCTCCAGAAGAGAGCAACAGTATTTTATTCTGGATAAATTAATTTAAACATAGATTATATTGGCCAGTGAAGTAATTGGATTGACAAATGAGTCAACAGAGCAACATCATCCAAGTCCAAACCTGAATCTATTTTTGATGTCCAGGTTCTAGTAAGCAATGGATGACATGCTGCAGCAGTGCCTTAGGTACCTTTACTGTGATTTAATAATAATAAGATACAATACAAATATACACCTACTTACATCTTAGGATATAAGCAGTTGCATCTTCAAAGCACTGTGCAACATAAGGTAATTTGCTATTTTGCATAATTTTATTAAAGGAAATTATAACCCTGAATTCCTATCTGTGGAGCACAAAATTATGAGAAGTTTATTTTGCTTGATTCCCTCCCATATATTTAAATAATAATTTAGCTCTCTTTTACGTAGACTGATTTACAAGAAGGTACTTAGGAAATTTTACATGATGGACCATGGATCAACCTCCAAGCTGGACCCTAAAGTAGAGGATTAAATGTAATCTTCTGCTAAAATTTGTAGAAGAGAGATGAAAAAGCAAATAACATGCATGAAAAGTGTTTAGTTCTAGAAATACCTCAAATCTTGAAAATTACCAGTAGCACACACAGCTTATTGGAAAAACTGTAAAAATCCAAACAGAAGTACGACTGCCTTGCCGATTGCCAACTATTGGATGACATATGCTTTAAAGAATAGTACATTTTACATTCAGTATTTTCAGGAGAAAGGGGAGGAATATTCATTGTATTGCTTAATAGTTTTTCCTCATTACTTAAACCTCTGGCTTTTTGACTGCTGCCAAATGTTTACTGTCAATTAACTGAGAGAGCAAGAGGCTAGATACATTTATGACAGTTATATATGAAAAAAGAGATTTTGAGGTCTGTTTCAGGGCCAGTATTGGAAAGGAGACTCAGCCTTGTAAAATGTTGATGTACTGGATCTGGCTGGAATGAGTCAACATCCTTCATTACAGCCCATACAGTGCTTGCTTCAAAATTGTGGCTAAAACAGTGCTAATAATACAGCAGTATTTTGGCCATTGTGGAACAAAGCTTACACAGCATCAAGGCTTTTTCTTTCCCAATCTGCTGCCCCAGTGAGTAAACTCAGGGTGGACAAGGCACCAGAAGGCTACCTAGACACAACAACTGATTGTAACTGACCAAAGGCACATTCCATTCCACAGAGTATCCTTCTTGTCAAGAAAAGTTCAGAACAAGGAGGAGGATATAACATTTGCCTTCTCAAGCAGCTCTTACACATGCTGAGACTCTGGTTCCCAGGAAGCAGTTGGACATCTGCCCACCAGTGGCAGGTGGACAATGAATTTCTGTTTTCGCTTGCCTTTCATGCATAGGCTTTGCTTCCCCTATTAAAGTATCACTGTTTTGATGGGAGAGTGTTTTTGCCTGCTTTCCATTTCCTCCCTGTCTAACAGGAAAGTGGAATGAGCAAGCAGCCGTCTGGGTACTTTGGCAGTTGGCCAGGATCAAACCACCCCCCAGAGCTGGCTACCCACCAACATGAAAAGTTTAGATTTTGGGGGCATGTACCTCTAAGACAGTTCTCCTAACACAGGAAATAAAATTGAAGAGAAAATCAATAGCATTTTAACTGTTTTGAAATATTTCATTTATTACCTCTCTTCATATTAAAAACCCCACTAAAAGTATAAAGTGACATGGATGAAGAGTCATACTTACACTAGTAAAAACTTCGGTGCCTTGTTAAGGTATATAAATGGTTGCTGGACGGTGTTTTTCATCGGGAAAAATTTTTAAATGGGCAAACTGTGCCTTAGCTTTTCTTGATCTCAAGTGTCCTATGTGGTGAGAAACAACCACATTTTCTTTGAAAAAAAGAAATCAGTATTATGCAGTTCTTCTATGATACTGCAGCATTAACACTAAGTAAGTGAACAACCAAAGATTCAGCGTGTTTCTACCAGGAACCCATAGCAGATTGCCAGAAAGGGTGTGAGAGTATGGCAGGCACACACTGACACAGTTCAGGGATATCTACCACCACAATTTGACCCATCCTTGGATTAGACTGTCCTTGAGACAAAGGCTCTAATCAGTACTTAATACTGGCAGACTTTTCATTTGTGAATTTCCATAATTACATTTTAAGCTTGTCTGAGCTTTGATATTCATAATACGCTGCAGCAGTTAGTTCTCAGTTTAATGACATCTCATGGGAAAACTACAACCTAGCCATCTGTACATAAACTAGCTATTTTTCTGCTTTTATCAACTTCTCTTATCTGCCACTTAAACTTGCTTAAAATGTTCTTCTTCTACAATTCTGAAAACTCATTTTCAGATTCATAGTTAGTATCAATGAAGTCTCTCATTTCTCTAAGCACCCTTCTTGCTTTTATTAATATTTTGAACAGCATGGATCTTGGCATTAAACGCTGCACATTATTCATGTTTCTCTGTTTCTTGTTAAAGCAACTCTCTGTTGTTCTGTAATAGGTCTGTTGCTTTTTGCCTTAGTCTTTTCAGACATTGCTAGTATGGACCTTGCCAAAAATGTTTTGGAAGACCAAATATAGCATTTCCCTCTTTCCACGAGTTTATGGTTTCCTTCAAGTAACTCCTACAAATCCGTGTGGCAACACCATCTATTCCTACACTAACACTTCATCAGCTTATACTCACGTCTGCTGATTTTACTTTTTACTAATACATCGACAAATCTAAGCATTAAGACCTGACTATCACCTGTAAGATGTCCTTCCACATGCTTTCCAAACTTAAATTAATAATGAAGAGGGCAGGTTTTGGTCTGGAGAACAGGTTTTCTTGTACCTGCCTCTTACATGTGTTTCAAAGGCAGATGTGCTGCCCACATGTCTTACCTGGTTTATTCTTACCCTGTTCAT
Organism: Empidonax traillii; assembly: GCF_003031625.1. NCBI lineage: Eukaryota > Metazoa > Chordata > Aves > Passeriformes > Tyrannidae > Empidonax > Empidonax traillii. Next base: position 43,460 of record NW_020956714.1, on the reverse strand, counting down.
TCGTGCCTACATTTCTGAGCTTCTCTGGTACCAAGAAAGATAACTTAACTAAAAGAACTTCCCTGAAGTATGCTTGATTTCACCAACAATGTCAGCTTTTGCTATTCATCTCCCTAGAAATGTATCAAACACCTTCCATTTCTTCCACACACATCTTTGCCCATGCCTCTTATTTCAGACTTTCCTTTTTGAAATCCCATCACTTCTGCCTCTCTGCTTACAACGTTCTAAGGGCAGCATTAATTTTCCTCTTTTCTGTCACTCAAACTACATATTATGACCACGAAAAGGTCTTATAAAAGGCCATTAGGTTGTGCAAAGATAGGTTTCCTAGTGTACTCCTCTAATTGTCACCTAATGTATCGTTACTGATTATGTAAGACGTGGCAGACAAAATATTAGTCTTGTTGTCAAAGTCTGGTATCTGTTTTATCAAGTAGTAAACTGTCATGTCTTCTGCATTAATATTTTGCACAGAGGTGACTGCTGCACACCACCTAATAGCAAATTTTCCCTTCTCTCTTATAAAGCCACAATTCTTCCCTTTATTTTGCCATTTATCAGGACCTTTTCCTTTGTATACAGTAAGGTAATGTGCCCTGAAGTAGCCCACAGATCACCTGACAGAACACCTATGCTCTTGTTGAATGAGCAATGACTATGGCATCCTTATGATTCTAGGTCTGATGCAGTCCATTATCATTATAGGCTGAAATAGCAGCTGATGTCATTCTCCCTGAAATGTGAGTTAGGAAAAAGCCTGCTCTTCCTTTCTCTGCAGAACATTTTTCATTCTTACTACCAATGTCAAGAAAACAGGAAGCAATGTAAAACTCTTCCAAAGGTTTGGAACTCTGAAGGGTTACAGGAAACGATATTCAGAACATTCATTAGCTCAAACACACTATCAAAAACTGAGGATTGGTAAATTGAGAAATCACCTAACCCGCTTTTAAGTAATGTATCTTATTTCCTTATAAGGGCATCTGAGAGTATACAGACACTATCAGGTCCTTCTGTTCAGCCTGATTTAACAAACTGATCAGGAAGCTCATTTTCCCAAGTTAACTATCTGACAGAAATGTTTTTATTTACTTCTTCAAAAGCAGGCTGTGTCAAGTTGCACTGTATTTTCTCAGTAGCATCTATATATACATGGACAGAAAAAGGTCAGTAAAAACTTTCACACCCACTCAGCTTTTCTGAATTGGGGGGTTTATCTCCTGGGATTTGGCTTGCTTTCTTCAAAGCATTTTCCTGCTTTTTATCTCTTCTTTCCTTCATTTCTGTGTCATAAACGTTAGCGGTTGCAGAGATTTGCATGGATTCTTGCTGAGCAGAACCACTGCACCTGAACCTGGAACAATCCCCAGTCCTGATGGTGTAATTGCCTGCAATGGCTGAGCTATATGGCAAATTGGGATCAGCTCACCAAGACAACCACATCACTATTAAAAAGCAAAACAAACAAAAACCCCACAAACAAACAAAAAAACCCTGAACAAAAACTTTCCAAGTTTCAAAGAGTAACTGCATGACCTTATTTTGTTCAACAGTCTCAGTGGGAGCTGGGGATAACAGTAATCAAGTAATGTGAAGGTAATGTATTTCAAAATATCAGACATGATTATTGGCCCTTTATCCACAGAAACAGCAGACTTAAAGTGAGTAAACAACAGTTGTTAAGCAGTATGGAAAGGCTATTGCTATTTTGCTTGCACTGTGGATATGACTTCTTTCTAATCCATTGTATTCGTTGGAGCTGTCAAGTTGTTTGGGTTTAAGCAGTACTGTTCTATTATTTTCCTTTATGGTTTTCAGAAGAATTCATGCCTTTAGAAAACTCACGACCATCAACGGCAAAGGATATAAATTCTCTTATTCCTCTCTTCAGGAAGAACTCCAAACTTTTATCTCCCTCTGCTATTACTCTGTTTTCTCCATGCTGACTTTTAAAGGCAATAGTACACTTAAAAAGAAAAAAACAACAAAACCCAAAAAGTGAGAGAAGGATTTAGTATTACATGGAGCTTCACTCTTCCTCTTACTGCAGTAACTTGTCCACCAAGTGGTCATGTCTGCACATCCTACATCTGCTTAGGATGTGACCATTTATTAGTAGCAGTTAGCTTTAGTCTATCATATTTTTGTCCAGACTGATCCTTTGTACAACAAATTCCAAGTGGCAGAAATACAGGCAGTGGTACCCTATCCTCTTCCAAAAGGTCTCTCTGCCTGCTAACTGTCCTGTGCTGGGGGAACCAGATGCTCACAGATATTCAAAACAACTGCCAAAAGAGGGAACAAATATACACTTGCTGCTGTGCAGTTTAATTAATCTCATTTGAACTCTTCTGGCAAAGAGAGCAATCAGCAAGGATGTGTTACTTTACACAGCAGAAACAACACAGTATGTACTAGCAAAATGTCATGCCTTTATGATCATAGAAGGCAGCAACCTCATGAAATAAATAACTGCAAGGAAAAAACTGTATATTTCAATTTCAAAGTCAAGTGTAGAGGTCTGTCTTCATGTGAAGATTTGCTATTTTATGTTTATAAAAAAAATTAAGACTGGGTGATATTAAGGCTGGTATTTACACCACTTCAGATTCCATTTAGGCTGCTGTTTTCTGCTGGAAGATAATCTTTAACACCACCCCTCATTAACAGAGAAACATCTAAATTCCTAACTCGGATGTCCAGATTAGAAGGTGTGAATGTGCATTTAGAAAGGAATTAATCAGAAATCACTTTATTTTGGGGAATTTTTATTTAGAAAGTTATAGATCTAAGTAAAAACAGCTGAGTAATCAAGCAAGTCAGTTGACAGAAATATTACACTTGTAATAAAAAAGAACAGAAATCTTTCTTTGGTTAAATGTAAGGCTGAATACAAAAATAAATCAGATGAAGTTTCTGTACAGAAGAAAATACTTTTGGCTATGATAGAACAAGCAACTACAAACATCAACTCAGTTACCAACAGTAAATTTTGACAAATTAACACTTTCAGAAACAAACTGTAATGTTCAGAACTTGGGTTATTCTTTCATAAAGACTTATATATGACTGTTCTGGCATAATGAAGTAACAAGACTGAATAACTGCTTTAAACCACTACAGAAATACTTGGTAAGCATATAACTTATAATGCTCTTACAAAGACATCTCATTTGGCTTTGTGTTTTCACATGTCCAAGTGCTCAGCAACGGTAGATTGCTTTCAGTTGCTGTACAGAACTTCCTACACAAACACTGAGTGGCACAGCTGAAAAAAGTTTTCTCTTATAGATTTACACTTGGTCTTCCCTCTATCTGTATAACTGCAAGTCATCTCCGCTACTGCAGTCTGTCCCTCAGAGTCCCTATCTAATGGTCCTACACAGCTCCCTTCCATGTCCCTACACCATTCTCAACCACTTTCTTCCCTACTATTTTCACTTTCCTATTTTTGGGAAGCTTCATACTTGAACTGAATCATGATGTGGCTAGCTGTGGTCAGCCTACATGTGCTGGGTAGCTCAATATTTAGGATATCACTCAACTCAAATTCCCCTACACTGAAAACAGCCGTCAGTTTAATTTTCCTTACTCAGCAGTCATTGAAAGTTACAAATTTGAAGGTAGAATATAACCCTCATTTGCTTTGGCTGAAAAGAAGAGTTAGAGGCACATGGATGCTGATTTCAGTAGCAACATCAATTATGCTGCCAGGATTGCGTGTGTCAAATGACCTACAGCTGATCAATTATGTTGACTCACTGCACAGTAATTTTAAGGTCTAATTTCATATTAAAAAAATATTCATACAGTTCTATGCGAACTCACAGTTTCAAAACTCTTGTAATATTTGTCCATCTTCACTAGGAATTTGGTCTTGCAGCTGCTTGGGTCTACTTTGGATCTAAGGACAAGAAGAATTTGCAGCGAAGCAGGTTGAAGCAATAGGAAACAGACCTTCAGGACTCTTTTCCAGACTTCAACCTTTTCCTCTAAGTAATGGATAAGGCTTTTGTTGTTATGGAAAGCCATAAGATATCCCCTCTTACAAGAAAAGAAGGATTTGATCTTGGAAGACAAGATCTGCCAAACAAATGTAATAGTTACTCAATCTATCTACATAAGTCAATTATTAATGTTTGTTATTAAAACTAGTTTTGTGGATCCTTACACTTAGCTCTAACTGCTTTTGAAGGAAATATCTTCAGAATTGTTTTCGGCCCTCATTTGGTATCACTTGGCTTGACGGAAGTAAAAAAAGAAAATCATTGCCCAGAGTTTTGGGGTCTTTTTAAGCTGCCAAATTTTTGTTCCACTGAAGGCTATGTCTGCAAAATAAAACTGATCATAAAAAGAATGTTTTTAACGTATATCATACAGATTTCTCAAAAGATAAATTTCAAGACTTCCAGGGGTCCCTGGAATTTCTGGACCAAAATGAGTAGGGCTTATGTCTTTGAATTTCACTATAAACTATGCCAACTATTTAATATTTCTCATTTAGTATTATTTGTTAATTTTCATCTGTAGGACAACCCAAGAAAGTTTGAACCTAGACAAACACACACAGAATAAAACCACTCACCAAGATGAAAAAAATTACTTTTAAATCTAAAAGTAAACACCAAACCCCTTGCAGGCATGGCAAGCAGAACATGACAGAGGCAGGTCAAGACAAAACTACTAGTTCAATAGCCAATTTGACCAAACCAGTATCAATCCTGATAGATCTATGATGTGCTGCTTCTGAAGTCCACGCTTAAGGTGGGGTCTCCCTGCCTTCAGTGCAGCCTTACTTGCTAATACCAAAACCCCATCTATTCATGTGACTTGCCTATGTTAATCAAGACTTCATACCGGAATTTCAAGATCAGGTAGGAATGCTAAGTGAGGGCAGAAAGACGTTGTTACCACTTTTGATTAAGAGATGGGCTTTTTTCCGGACAGTATTGAGTCTCATTTTCAACTGCAAAATGTATTACTGCTGTTTTATTCAGAATCTAACTCTTGGATCTGTAAGATTAACTTTTTTACTACTGAACTTCCTATAAGAAACAACTTTCTACAAACCTAAAATGTGTCAAACAGTATACAGAAGTCAACCTTTTAAAACTGGAAACATTTACTTGCTGCAACAAAAATGCCACTGTATCAATGACAAATTCATATCAAAAAATGTAAATGCATTCTCATTTTTATAATGCAGAGAAACTCCAAGGCAAAATACAAAAACCACAGTATCTAATCAAGGAAAATCTTTACCAGTTTTCATTTCTTACAATCATCTCACACTTATATACTTCTCATTGTGGTTTATTTCAACTTTAACTTGTAGTTCTTAAAGCTGAAAAATTAAATATGAAAAGCAGAATCACATAGACCAGACTGAATTTTGTCTCCCATCTGTAACAAAACAGTCAGTGCTAGGCTTTTTTTCAAATGTGTGAAAACAAAACAAAAAACATAAAGGAAGGAAATTAAATCCATTTTATCTCTTCTGTTCCTTTATGCTTAAAGAAAAATGACCAACACAAAGAAATGCTATTCAGATGGTTTTTTTCCTTTCACTTTCTTAGGGAGTCTGCAAATGCTGCCTGTTTTTTCTTTATGTTTTCATTGAGAAAAGAAATTTTCCTGAAGGCTTTACTTTTCCCTCATCAAAATACAAGTTTTACTTATTTTTCTTCTGGATTAACAAGCAAAATCAACTAAAGCAGCAAACTGTTTTCCTATTAGCTGAATACTTTTCAATTACTGGATGCATAATGTAACTAAATGGTATTATGGGAACTCACTCTTCTAAAGCAATACTCTAAGTCATTAACAGCAGTGGTAGAAGTTTTGTGTAAGAGAACTTGTGGTATTCACGTTGCTTTATTCTACTATCCTCAAAATTTTAGCTGCTCAAGACCCTCTCTGTGCTTTGCAAGGAGTTTAAAGAACAACACAGTTTGCTGAAAGAAGTAGAAGTACCAACAAGGCAGGATGTATAATCAGAACCATGTAAGTATATTCACCAAAATTCAGTGTTCTGTATAAATTACAATCACAAAAATGGTTTTCAGTCCCAGATAGTGCAAGCATAAGAAATTATTGCAGTCACAGTCTGAGAAAGTACTGTATCCCCGTTACTTCTTTCATGTACTCAAATATCTGATCTGTATTAAGTCTTTAGCCTACTATGAAGTACAGTATAGTAGCATTCAGAATGAGGCTACAAAAGAAGACGTTTTACTGTTCAGAGCAAATTGCAAAACTGTTAATGTTTCATATAAATTATAATAAAGATTTCCCTCTCACCATTTCTTTGGTAAAAATGACTGTGTCACATTTGTTTCATCAGATAGTAAAAGGTATTTTCTTTGGTGGAAATACTTTTTTGATCTTACCTGTCCAGCTTTATAAAACACATTCTTATATTAACCATTCATTCAGTGAATACAAGGTTAGTTCCAGTTTAAGACACAAAATCAAACAGATCAGTCACACTAACAGAAAACCTAAACACAGAAAACTTCTAGTAGTAAAAAGACAAAGAGTGTTACAGACAGCAAAAGTCTAAATGCAGTACATCAGATTATCATCTCTAAAACATGAGCAGTTTCACAGCATCTTTTTTCTCATAAGCACAGAGGACTTTACTTAGAAATACAGTGTATGTTTAAAATGCATAGTCGCATACATCTTCTGTAGCTTTGTGATGATTTCCACTTCTGTTGGCTTAAGTCTCCTGCAATAAAAAAGAATAAACACATTGCATTATAATAGGAAGTCTACTATTTTGCTGCTTAGTGTTTTCCCATATTTGTTTGAAAATAAACTTCATTCTGCTCCTCCCCCCACCCCACCACTGAGAAGGCTGGGGTGCGTCCAAGGAGTTGGGACAGCCAGACTAGCCGACACCAGCTGACCACAGGGATATTCCATCCCATTTGGCATGATTTTCAGCATATAAAGCTGGGGGAAGAAGGGGAAATTCAGAGTGATGGTATTTGTCCTCCCAATTAACTCAAGAAGCTATTATGCAAGGTGGAGCATGATGGAGCCCTGTTCGTCCAGAGATAGCTGAACACCTGTCTGCCCTTGGTAAATAGTGAATGAATCCTTTGTTTTGCTTGTGTGTGCAGCTTCTACTTTCCCTATTAAGCTCTCTGTATTACAGCCCACGCAGTCACTCACGTTTACTCATCTGATTCTCTCCCCCATCCCACCAGAGAGCAAAAGTGGCTGCACGGGGCTTGAGTTGCCAGCTGGGGCTAATCCTGAACACTTACGGGAAATGTTAAGTCAGAGCAATCAAAAGTAAAATAACACGCAGGAAATTGAGGAGACAATATTTTCTTGGAACATAATTTTCTTGTTTCCTGATTTGTTACTCTCTTTACATGAGTTTTACCTGACATTTCTCTTTCTGTTCTTTAAAACAAAGGGTATGGGAACAACCTTTATTCAAGTAGACAGCTTGAAATGAGGATAAACAGTATCAGAGCAACTATTATTTTGTGAATGCAAAGTCATTCACAACTGTCATCTACAGATGAGAGCTTGGGGTGCCAGATGCAGAGGGGAAATAGTGTAGGAGTGGTCCTCGACTGACAGACCATCCTTTGACAAGCATTTCCAGCTAGCATAAGCAGCCTATAATCAGACTGTAAACCGGGTAGAGAATCAGAAAGTTCATTACATAGTTTTCATAGGGCTACATACCCTCTGCTTCCTTATTCTACCACTAATCCTTTTGAGTCACCATCTATTAAGCTCTTTTTTCCCTAGACTGCTCTAATCCCTGCTTCATCTCTCCAGTACTATCACATTCCCTACTTGCTATTACACTTGGATCCTTCCTCCATGAACTCACTCAACATCCAAAATACAGCCTGAAAGAGCAGGATTTTGAATACAGTAGCAATTCTTATGAATCTCAGCTCCTATCCTGGCATTCACGGGACTGTTTCATGAGCCAAGCAGCTAGGCAGGTTAACCTGGGTCCCATTTTTAAAACTGCATGGGTTAACAGAACTATTAAATCACAGTGACAACAGAATAGAGTTAAAAGAATTTGGACTTGCTTTCTTACTTGACTGTACGTTGTTTCACCTAAACAATGGTTCAATTACTATACTGCTACCACACAAAACCCAGATTGGGATGGCACAGTGGACTTCTTTGTCCTAGTATTAGGCTGCTCAAGAGAAAGGAAAACTCTGGTCTCTGTTTCAACTCTTACCTTTTCAGGAACTGGATTAAATTCTTCCGTGGCTAGCACTACTGCCTTCACCTGATTTACTAAAAGAAAAAAGAGGCTGAATTCCAAAACCCATCTTTAGGTGGAAGATACCACAATTATTCCAGTCCCACGGCCCAACCAGAGTACATCTCAAATGCATTAGATTTTCTCTTTCAGCATGTGAAGAAAAAAGATTAGAAGAAATTAAGCAACCAAAATACTGACTCAAAGTCCTTCAACCAAGAAGTGAAGACTCAACTCAGTCACTCCCAAAAACTCCACAAAACTATGGGCAGAAGTTAGAACAGTAATAGCATTCCCACATGATTCCTGCACTATCATTTCATTCAATGTAAGGAATTTGTATTCAAAATGAATACTCAAACAATATACAAGCAGTATACCTCAATGTTCTCAGAACATGGAATGGAACAGACATATGATTACTCCTTCCAGAGCAACTGCAACTAGTTTACGGTGTGGATCACAATCAAGACTTGAATTAAAAATTCTCTTGCTAAAAAAAAAATTTTGTGAATCATTATGTTGCCACCTAAATATATAGTTGGATGTGACATTTAAATTATAGCCTCATCAACCAAGTTCAGGTGTACTAGTCATCCCACACGTAACAGAAGTGTTCCTTTGGAGCCATAAACCTTAATTCTAAACAGCTAACAGTTTAAGTAACATTCAGTTCTTGAAATCAGAGAAGTACATAGCTAAATAAATTTTCATCTTATGTTTTTATCTAAGATAGAATTCCACAATAAAGATTAAGCAGAACCACATCCCGCAAGCATTAAAATATTATTTTAGTGCACTAGTCTTTCTAATAATCATATTTTAATACAGTTTCTGTGAGTTTACAAGAAGAAGGGCTGCACATAAGCGCAATTATTCAATTTTCAATCCAAGACATATACCCAAATATTGAGCCAAGTAATAGCATACTATATTCCCAAGACATACTGCCACTTTGTACTATAATTGAGTTAGAGCTTTAAATCTGTTCAGATAAGGGGAAAAGCAGCAAAACGTATTTTCAGCTTGTGCTGGCAAAAGGAATGAGAAAGTGAATGCAACACAGGGAAACAAAGGTGACTGCAGAAAAAAAAATTCAAGGAGGGAGGAAAAAAGAGCTGCTCAGAAGAAAAGGGGAGATAAACACAGGAGAGAAGCAACAGAGGGGAGAAAAACTACAATAGACTGAACAGATCTAAAAGGAGAAACTTTCCTCTTGTTTTAGGGTGTGTACAGGCCAGATGAGGCAACTGGGCTTCAGAAGATGCGTAGGAAGTAGAGCACATTTTAGCAAGCAAGCCTATAGGCATGCACCATCCTATGGATGGGGGAGTCAGCATGGGAGCACAGACTCTCAAGCAGCAGAAGAGCAACCCAAGTGCCAACACCTGCTCCTTTGTTTCCAGCAGTGCAGCCAGTCCTGTGCCCAGGGTGCCCAAGTTATCAGCACCATGCAAGATCACCTCCGAGCAGTTGGAGTCACCCACTGAAACAGCCAACAAGGCCAGCTCCGAACACACCCCCGCAGCTACAAGCTTACCTAGGGGAGTCAGGGCTTCGACCAAGGGAAAGGGAGAGAAATGTATGTTACTATGGACAAATTTGTATTTTAAAAAAATTCTAAGCCTCTTCTGGGAAATTTCCATATGAAAGTTATTTCCTTGCAATTTACAGTCATAATGAGGACAGATGGTGCTCTCAATAAAAAAAAAAAAGTAAAAGAGAAATAGCTTCATCTCCAAATCAAGTGCCAGGTAGAAAATAGAGTTCTACTCACTTTGGAACTAGGAATTCTTGAGGAAAATAATAAAACTGTACTTCCACATTCATCATCATCCCTTACCAACCAAGTCAACAACAAAATATAACTCTGTACATCAGTAATACACAAAAGAAAAAATATTTAACTACAGTATAGAAATTCTTTACTTACAGTTGCTCAGTTTGGTCACATGCTTTTTCACCTTCAGCAGAACAGATAAAAAAGGATTAAAATCGCAATTTAATAAACAATAGAGAAATTCTGATTTAGTGTATTGTTTACTCATTTTTTAATTAAAACAAAATCTTGGTTTTTCACTTAATTTTCTTAAATCTGTAATTCAAATTATCTTGTTTCTCTGCTCAGTGAAATTACCTCCAAATTTGTCAAAAAGCTTATTTTGATAATGTTCCATTAATCTGATTTTAATACAAAATATATTTTATATGTTTTATATGTTTACACATTCCTATATTGTAAAATATTGATACATGCATGTATGCATTAAACACACATATAAAAATACTTTATAATTTCTCTTTCATCTTGCATATCTGGTTCTGCTGACCCCTAGTTTGCCTTAGGTTCAGCAACCAGCATTCTGGCTTAATGCCCTTTTCCTTCTTACTTTGTTTCTTTAAACAGATTTAAAGCTACTATGAGTTGCTTCCATTCCTAAGCATTCCCTAAAAAAGTACAGCCTCTAAATTTCCTTGTATTCTAAAGAAAAAAAAATCAACACTAAATCAAACCCTTTATGGGAAAATATTGCTTATTGAATGCACTTTGCATTAGATTTAAGACTCATGGAAGAGATTTAAATATCTAAAATAATGAATGCTGTGTTCTAGAAAAAGTATTTTATCACAAAGAAATTATGTAAAATTCACATTAAACTTAATGTATAAAGTGCTGTGGTCATACCTTTGGCTGCAATTTCAATGGAAAGCTAGAAATCATTAAAAAAAACCCTGAACAACTTACCTGTACATTTTCCTTTCCTTTTCGAATACAACTCATAAAGGATAATGGTAGTTACCAAAATAAGAACTTCAGCCACAATTGCTACAAAGGGTTTGAGAGGTGCCATGATGGACAGAACATTAAGTTTCATCTTCTTTTCACTTTTCCCTAACTTGAAAGCAGCTTCACACCAATAGACACCAGCATCTTCCTTGGTGAGCTTGAGTATCCTCAGACGGGTTACATTGGCAGACAGTCTGTCAGTCAGGTACTTGTCTGTCCTCAAAGATTCATTAATGACAACCTAAAAATAAAAATACATTACATGTCTTATTAATGTAGTAAGTGCTTAGTCAAACTATATCATGGACAAATAGTTCTATACAGAGATGTAAAAGGGGAGAGGAACAAGTGGCAATCGTGACACGATTACTTCACCTCCAAGAGAAGGATTTATTTTAGGTGGCCACCCTGGTTCCCTTTAGATTCAAAGGAAATATGAACTTTCAGTGGGTTAATTGCATTTTTTATCTCAAGTCAGCTAAAAGATACCTTTGACTCTCTGACGACAAAGGCATCCTCAGGTGCCAATATCTAATGCACAGGTTTCACCGCAGCGCAAAGCATAAACTTTCATGGGCACTGAAATGTGAACACTGGGAAATACCCTGACAGTCTCACAAGTTAGTGCTACTCTCCAGCAGTACAATGGAAATAAATCTTTAACTCCTCTCAAGAGCCCTCAGAAAAGGGCTAGAACCCAGTGGCTATACTTCCCTGGGAGATCATGAGGCCGTGAAACAGAATTAGTTGTCCCTGGAGGAGAAAGAGAAGGGACATACTTGTGTCCTCTGTCAGTCCTACAAGATCTTACAGGCCTTCAAAAGGGTGTCCCACCATAAGATTTCTTTGTATCAAGTGGTAAGATTTGAGCAATATAGCCATCATAAATACAGCAAAACCAAGTCTCCCAAGACTCGCCTTATTTGTTTTACTCTTATGTAGTCTACAGGAATATGGCAGGGACTTCTTGGAAAGGAAACATCAAACAAACCAGAAAAAAATCTACATCCCAGTAACAGTGATTACTTCTAAGCATCACATATTTTTTTCCACATACAGACTTAACATTAAAGTTAATGGGAATGCAGTTTGTAAAGCCTTCAATCAAGAGCTATTATACTTTACACATTGTCTATACTTTGCCACACTGTTTTGCCTGGCCAACAGATGGAGACCTTACCAGCTTACTTCCACTCATCATATACCAGGTCCAAGCCATGGGAGTAGAGTCAGTTTTACAAACCATTACAGCTGTATCTCTTTCATAAGTGATTAGTTTTTCTCTTGCTTCAATTTTCGGTACTAAGAACAAGAAGGAAAAATTCATCAAGTGAGAGGTACAGGTTTGAATTAGTATTACAAAAAGAATATATTCAGTTATGTATTTATAGTAGTCTATTCGCTCCTCTTTCTCTTAAACACAGATGATTCTATCATTCATGACATGACGTAAATGAGGAGTCATTTCATGCTGATATTTCATATACAGAATTTGTAAAGAAGACTACAGGAAACCTTTTCTCAGTTGCTGTGCGATCTCTGCTGTGCCAATTAATACCAAATACCAAGTGATAATCAGATTGTGGTTTCTACCCTTGCCCATTTCCTCCTTACCTTCCTTGACAGCTGCAAGCTACATGCTTCAGTTTTAGTACACTAGAAACAAACACAGAATTTTCCTGCAATTTCACTCAATCTACAACAACTGACAGAAGTCTATTCCAGCCACAATGCAACTAACATAATGGTATCTGGCAAGTTGTGCATGCAGAGAACTTTTCTAAAATTAAGACAAAACTGCGAATTGAAGATTTGTAGTTACAAATAATTACTGAGCTGAAGCAATGACTTTTTGATGCATGACAATAAATAGGATTTTTTACCTTATCTTGCTGAGGACAGAATACAGCCAACAAGGAACAAGACATCAGTTTAACTTCAGAGCTACTTTCCCAAACCATTTTAATTGCAGATGTCCTACAAGCTTTCAAAAGCCCAAAAAGGCTGTTGAATGTATTGAGGTTATCCAACAGATACTGTCAGTGCTTAGCAATTACATCATGCTAAAGTATGTATTTCCCCTCCCCTCTCCTTTCCTTCTTTATTAGGATGTTCACCAACATGTTTTCCTCAGAACCAATTATTTTTAAATTTTTCTTAAAGTTTCATTGCTCTACTTGGTACCTGCAGATCCAGTAAATACTTTAAATTATACTGATCACACTAAACAGGCCAAGTACTTGCTTTCAGCAGTTATGATGAAGTTGATACAAACTAAGATTGTTCTTGGTCCCCCTCTTCTTGACTACCCGAGTACTTTATTTTTCCAAAAAAAGCTGACTTCTCATGTATTCAAAGTTAAGAGTTTCCAGTCCAGAAACATAAACCAAATTTTTTAATAAGCACAATTGCTTTCAGCCTCATTTGCTGCACAATACATCAATCCAGCCTCATTACTAATGAAGTCTCACTCCATGTGTATGTATTATCAGTGAACACTACCCATAAGAATACTGGCAGAGTATGTTCACTGCTATGAGTAAAAGGGACAACCTCACTAATAACTGCTGCCACCTACCCTGCAATTTAGAGAAGAAAAAGACAAAAGAAGGTTGGGGTAAATAAAAAAAAAAAAAAAAAAAAGGAATAAGAGGAAACAAACAAAACCCACATATACTACCCAGCACAACAAGCTTATGTGATAGGCAAGAAGATTTAGCCATGCTGATCAGTGGCAAAGCACAGCTATAGGTATACCAGCAATACATGTGAGCACATTAGCCATGATTAAGGATTTGAATATCCACCATGGATCCACCCATGCTTATGGATCGCTGAACAAAGGGCAAACACAAACAAGTCTGTTCTACCCTTTCACAAGCTTGCAACACTTCTCAACACTTAAGAATACCCATGGGATGTTCTCTGTGTTCAAAAATTTGAACTTCCTCTAAATACCTCGTTGTCTGAAGACATGAATAAAAACCTAACTCCCCAAAATCTGCAGGGTTACATCAGGCCAGGAAGCAGGGGGGAAAGGAGAGGTAACACATTCAGTAATGCCAAACTGCCTAGTGAAAGAGCTATTGCAGTTAGTTACAGCAGTGATGACTTTAGCCTCTGAGCTTACACCAACACATTACTCATCTTTCAGTCTGAGAATTGTTCTCCCTGCATTATTGACTGGAAGATTCAAGGACTTCTCTCTCCCATTTCCTTCTCTCTTGCATTAATCATAGAAAGTGTCAAGCCGGTACTTTTTACGGCATCAGAAGTGGTGGCATTCAACCACTGTGAAGCAATTCTCCTATGTTCTTATAATAAATCAACCAGTCCTATGCAGTGTTCTGGAAAAGATGACTTCCGTATTGAGTCATTGCTGCCCTTATTGAAATAGATATTGTATACTTTCCAAAAAAAAAAAAGTCTCCTTAGACGTTTTTTTTTCATCAAAACAAACAAGGTTAGCTATTCAACTAAACCTTACCCACATGCTGACAGGAAAAATACATAATCATTTTCATAGATTAAAAGGCTTGAATAAACTACAATTTTGTCTTCATTCAGTATTACAAGCTAGTCTCCCCTGGCTGTAAATCTGAAACCAGGTATCAACATTAAAGATTTGAGCACACATGAGATTTGCTGAAGTCATATTACCAGATGCCCCACTGAACAAAGGCGGCTTGCAACACTAAGAATAAAAAAGCCCTGCTAGTTAAAATTAGGTAAAGATATTGAAGGGTTGGGGTTTCTCAGAGTCTGTGGTCAGAGAAAAACTCTCATGTACGAGCCTGTAGATCCTTCACAGATTAAATGCTTCCCTTGCTCTGTGCAAAACTTGGGTAGTGGGAACAGAGAAGGGAATAAGTCTCTTGTGAGAGTTATCCATCATAACAGCAGCTTGTATTAGTTTCCTTTCCACACATCTTCCACTCACCTAACAGTGTCAGGGGTAACATTACTGGAGAAGAGAACAGAAGAAAGAGCACTCATACTGCCCCCAGTGAAGCACCTAATTGTTCATATAAGTGCTATTCTTACAAAGAATAAAAGATGCGCTAAAGCAGTAATTTACTGTTTCAGAAACATAACTGAAATTTTTAAAATACCTGCTTCTATTCTACCAATCTTTGCTTCACATTTAACACCACACCTCAGACCAAACTTTCAAGTTACTGGCTCTGCTCTTTGAAGAATTTATCTGAGACATATCCTTTATTCCCATCCCCCAGAAAGTGAAGACTTTTTATTCAGGCTCTAGGGATGGAGAGGTAAAGAGGGATCAGTTACTCATTAAGGGAAAAAAAGCAGACCTGTATGTTCTTTTGGTTGTCAGAAATTTTTTTTTAAAATCTTTTTAGTTTTTGCTACAGAATTAACTTTGAAAATAATTCTCACTTAGCTTGACCTTATTAGTCACTGCTTATCAAATTAAGTTGCAATGTCCATACTACCTAGAAGCCATATTAATATAGGTTTGCGGTGCTCAGGCGAAACAAAAATTTAAAATCAATACAAATTCATTAAATACAATTACCGTGTAAATGAAATGTAGCACTGATTTCTTCTTCACCTTTCAGAATACAACTGTAACTTCCCATCTTACTGCTATCCACAATCACCAATCTTAAAAAAAAAAAAAAAAATCACTCATTTGCTTTTTGCATGTATTTTCTTTTGTCCTGCAACTATCAGTGACTGCTAATTAGCATTCTAAAGAAAACAGTAAGGATTAGTAGCATAGAACATACATCACTGAAACACTAGGATTCAGGTTTAGTGCAGTGCAGAAACAGTATGACATTTTTAAGAAAAGAGAAGACCTTGTACAACCACACTTGAGAACATAATCACTTTCACTCTTCATGGTCATAGAAGGCCAAAACATCTTTAAGCAGTATGATCTGTAAGTTACCAAATGAGAATCAGGCTCACCATGTCAACTATTTAGCATGTCCTATGTAGGACTTTAGGAAGAACAAACCATGGAAGTAATCTCCTCTGAAACCAGTTAGTTCAACACAAAAAGGCGTTTTGAAGATCTTCCACCTAATAGTGTCCAGCTTCTTCTCCACTGGCAAACTATAGGTTTCACTAGCACTTTGAAAAAGACCTGCATGGTTGTGCTTGTGTATATGAAATATCAGAAAGTGACACTGTCATGGTATTTTCTATCATAGAAATTTTATGAAAGCTTTATTGCTGTTAAGAAACCTAAGCTATATAGAAATGGAGACCACCTGGTTAAAAATGTGTAAACAGCCTAATTTTAAAGAACAGCAGTAAACTGCATTACTTGTAGATAGGTTTCTATAACATCTGAGTTTCTGTAGAGGTTTGAAAGAGTTAAGAAAGCCTTCAAAACATCTTTAGTGTGATGATGACTTCTTCTGTTTTGCTAATTATGAATGAAAGAATCTGGCCATTGATGCTTTTCAGACTTCTGCAAAGCAGTAATGAGGTGGAAAAAACAAATGTTAAAAGAGAAATTGCTAAAATACCTCAACCTCAGACTGATATCACTACTGCACTTACTGGACAGAACTAGTCAACTTCAAAGAACTGTGTCCTTATTTATGTTGTTTTCTTTCATTATGTTCTTTTTTTTTGTTTTGTTTGTTTTTTTTTTTCCCAGCACTAGAGGAAGAACAGGAGTTCCTCCTCCAGACTTGAGGTACCTGCACCCTTTCTCCTTTCTTGCACCTTCAATATGATTATCTTTGCATTTGGCTCTTTTGCAATATATACACGACTGACATTGGGCAGTTTATATACATGTGATAACCCTTTAGAGCCTGCAATTACACTGTCAAGAATGTCACTTACTTGATGCTCCAGCTGTTCTCAGTTTTACTGGTGTGACTGATTGTTTCATTTCCCCTTTTCCAAGTCACTTGAGGCCTTTTCAAACGAGAATTTGGATCTAATTTACATGACAGTTCAACTGTAGTTGCATTAGCCAAACTGATATTTCTTTCCAGTAAAGTACTAGGAGGACCTAGAAGAAGTTTAAAAAAATTTTAATTAAAAAACCCCCATATTTCATGCTGGGGGAAAGAAGAGATTGGAAGACTGGGTTTACATGTGCAGGATTACAGCTGAATACAGAGCACTACTCATACTTTACAGGGTAAAACAAAAACTCTGCAATATAGCTCAGTAATGTTCTTAAGCCACATTATCATACAAATTCATTAGAAATACAACACACTCCATTTTGTAGGTAAACTTCCTAGTTTACCTATAAAGGGGTCTAATATAGAAATACAGATAATGATTTCACTGAAAGCAAGGTAAATTCATGTGTTGACATGATTTAATCCCAACAAAAAACATTAAGTATGTAGTAAGTACATATAAAGTGAAATTAATGTCAAGAAGAGTAAGCCACAAATATCTATAACCCTCTGGATTTTAGACAGTTGCAGATTTTTACGATACTGAGAGCACAGCCATATCCTAATTGTAGGGAAGTTGCTGATAAAATCCATAGCCCTAACACTGTTGGATCACAGTTGGATCTGGTCTTTCACACTACAGATACTCCAGCTGAAATCAAATCATCTTCAAACCAGTCTATGGCTGCCTTTGCCTTCCTGACAAGTCAGCAGAATTACAATGTGAAAACATTCCAATACAGTAGAGAAACATGATAGGTTTTTGCTTTTAACAAAGTTCACACATATCCAAAAAGTAGACTTTTTACAGCAAGTATCTTCTGACCCACAGAAATGGTCTTTTATAAGAAAACACATTAGACATTGTACCTGTTAGCAATGACATTTTATTCTATAATTGGCCTTTTCTTTCATGCCTTCTAGATAGAAGTGTGGTTAGTCCATCTGAATTCTCTATGAAAATTTATTCCCAAGCATCACCCCAATCCTAGACATACCATGCAGTACTTGATGGTCAAGAAAGTGCAGTTGTATTTCACAGTTTGCATTCTTTCCAAGACAAAAGGAAGCTTTAAGATACAGCTCACTGTCTTAGTAATGCAAGTCATATGTAGGCCACAGCAAGGCCTGGATGAAGTAGAAGCACCAGATACTTCCCACTACAGAATAAGTGAACTTGACTGCATCCGGCAGAGAAATTTATAACCTGAAGAACAGCTCCAGAACTTCAAGTCCCAGTCAAAATATTTCAGACCTGTTGAACTGGAGATAAACTTAGAAGTGCAACACCTCAGCCATTTATAGCAGAGCAAAGTCAGTTATTGAAACATTTATTAGAGCAATTACACAGTAAATGAATCAAGCATAACTCTGTTTGTTGAGGTTGTTTATGATCAACTTTTACAAATGTAATTGGTTTCCCAGCAGAAAAAGTCTTAGGGTCGATTACACTGGCTAAAATAGAATCTGTACCTTTTGAGATTATTTTAAAGCAACCCTTTAAATGAACAGAACAAAGAAACGCTACGATATTAAAGATTAACCACTAGTAAGACTAACATCTTGGGCAACCCTGTACCAAGAGTGCACATACCATAACAGGAAACAGACATTACCTTAAGTTTCCTGCCAGAATAAAATACAGCATAAATGCCGCACAATTATATTCTTAAAATATCATGCCAACACTTTGCAAAACTTTGAGATTTCACTTTTTCCAGTTGTCCAAGAAATTAATTATAAAATATTATTTGGCAACTGGGAACTTCACATCTTCTTTAGGAATGGGTTTAATCTTACCTTTTCTCCATGCTTTAACTCCTATAATGCTGCTAAGCTAACACCTGCACCCTAGCTTATAGGGTCTCTCTGGATTCACTGGTGCAAAAGAATTGTTGCTTCAATTGATGTGGAGGAAGAGATAGCTATGAATTGTATTTACTTGCAGTTTTAATAAAGAATGTAATACTCTACTGCAAAATAGTTGTTAGAACACAATAGTCAATGGTAGTATAAACTTATTTTTATTCTTTTACTGAGCTCATCACGTGCTCACTCTGAGTATCTGCACTCCTACAGCTCACATGAAAGACTGTGTGTAAGCACAGGCACTGGCTATAAAATAATGGAAGACAAAAAATAACACACTCACCAGGAAGGAGTATCTCAGACTGCACAAAAGAGCCATTAGACTGGTGCTCCTTGCTTGGTTGCTTGAGATCTTGTGTGGTAAGACCTGGACCTAACAAGGTTTGGGGCAAAGTAACATAACATATTATCCTATATAAGTAATCACACAGCAGCATGTCAGTAAGGTAGTGCAATCATTACTTACAGCAATCACAGGGGGCGAGGGGGGAATAACCTTGCCAAATGCTGAGTACTAGAGATCCTATTTTATACCTTGTGTGTTAACAGTCAGAATCTTAAAGCAGCAGTATTGTGGGGTTGCTGTTACACCACTTATGCTATGCTAGAAGATGGTTTCCAGCTTTAATGCTGTGACTGTGAATGTCAATACTCTAAAAATGTCATCACTGTTTCACAGTCTGATTCAAAAAGTCACCTATAGCTTACAGATAGATCCTAGAACCATACAGGACTACATCCGTGTTTAAAAAGTTCCTGAAAAAGCAGTAAGCTTTAGAAAAACAAAGAAACAGAGGGACAGAACGCTGCCATTCCCAAAACCATTACTATTTTCTTATACAGCCAGGAAGTCTAGGCAAGAACACCACTAGAACATAGAGATCCTCACTGCTCCACAAAACTTCTGTTGTCCTATCCAGGAAATGTGCTTCCACACATGCTTTTGGAAGAATATCACATGAACAATATCAATATCAATCATCATCTGCAGGACTAAAAACTACTCCTTTTGTAAGGAAAACCTACATTTAAAAGGTTTACTATGGTCTGCAAAATCCTTTTACAAAAGGGCTATGGATCACATACTCTTCAGAGAGATCCTTTATAAAGCCCTACAAAGCTTGATACAGAAACTGTAAGCACAGTCTGTTCCCATCATTTGTTCATACACTTGGTGCATTTCAAGAACAGAAAAAAACTACAGATTAAATTAAATTAATAAACTCCAACAGATGTAGACAACTACAATAACCTTTTAATTTAGTGATGAAACAAAAGAAATAGATTTCCCCCACTCCCACTAGGCACACCAATCATTTTAAGCTGCATCTTACATGCTTGAAAATAATTTGTCAGATATTTCATAATGCATTGCAGAAATACATGAACAGTAATTACTGCCAAATCATACAGCATGAAAATTATTCTGGATTCTGTAGAAGGAAAGGGGCTTCATAATCTCTTCTGCCCATGGATAGAAAAGATGCCTACTGACAACTCAGAAAATAAGAGGAACTGGGCTGCAGCATTAGTCTTCTTCCTGAGAGAAGCATGGGGTGGCAGAATTGATCGCTGTGCAATAGAAATAGAACCTCTGAAAGCCTAGATCTCCTCATAATTACTCCTTCTCCCTTCCTGAATAAAATAAGGAACTTTCAGGTAAAGTTCTTAAACACATGCCTCTCAGCTCAGTGCTGACAGTGGTTCCTGCTAGGAGTTTGCATCTAAAGGCATAAGCAGAGGTACCACATGGCTTTCAAGTTGTTGGGTAATTTCAGAAGGCATCATGCCAGCTCATAGCACAAGGAATGCTGTGCAACAGGCACTCAAACCTTTTGCCTGGCTTGTTCCATCTGCACTTTCATACCTTCCGTCACGTTTCAACCAGTGTAAGTAAAAATAAACCTATATACTAAGGTGGTTGGTGTGGAAGAACAGGGCATGTTGTTAACAGTAGACTGTTCTCAATCTCAGTTAGCAGTCCAAAATGACTTTTCAAGCAAAGGAATCAAAGCTGTCCCTAGCACTAGTCGCTAAGTCCTGCTGCTCTAGCCAAGAACACAAGCAAGCCTTGGTTTCTACCCAATGGAGAAAAAAAACAAGTCCAGTGTTTACCCATGAATCAACATATAAAGGCTGAAAGAGTTCTGGCAAACCTTAGCCTGTCTGTGTGCACAAACACTGAAAACATGCCAAGGCATGTTGGATCACCTGAGTTTCTGTCAGTCTAGTACATGCATCACCTGGTTTGTTATTAAAATCCCTCATGACATGTTCAGAGGGCACCAGTGCCAGTTCATATGGGAGTTGTTACCCATCCACAAAAACTAGACAACCTTTAAAGTGTCTTGCACTCCAACACGATTTTCATACCTTTTATCCTCAATTCACATAGCAAATGAAAATAGACAGGTGAGGTCATATTATATGAAATACTTCCTGTATCTTAGCTTGTACGTCCATTTGTGTTCATGTATGTAGAAGTTACTGAATCTATTAGCTATTGCACAGAGTTACAAAGCTCTGAGGATGAACAGAAGATAAATAGCATTATCTCAAAAAAAAAAAACACCAAACCACAACTGCAGAGGGAGTAACTTGTCATAACTTGATTGAGTTTATGTACAAATATAACTTGCCCCTGTTTTATTTGCACGAATCAACATGAGCTTTGGTACATTGGTAAAATCCT
This sequence comes from Empidonax traillii, assembly GCF_003031625.1. Lineage (NCBI taxonomy): Eukaryota > Metazoa > Chordata > Aves > Passeriformes > Tyrannidae > Empidonax > Empidonax traillii. Next base: position 21,957 of record NW_020956714.1, on the reverse strand, counting down.
TCTTCTCTGATCTTTAGGGAGAAATAAGAGGTAGATTCAACAATCATTCATTTCTTCTCCTGCCTGGAACTTATTCTCTGCTCCCTGTCAAAACCACAGTTAAGGCCCATAATACAGCAAATAAAAGGAACAATAGATGTTTTGACACAGCAGTAATTTATAAAATAGATGGATGAAGCTAGCAGATACAGTGATGCAAGAGCATTATTACACCTTTTACCAAGACAAGACCATAAGAAGCCCTCACATGAAAAATTATCAGGTCTAAGTGGTAGAACACTCCTGCAATGGTACTACTTTGGGCATTGTCCAACCTCTAGGTTCAATGCCTGCTTTAATGGCATATATGCACAAGCGCAATAGGTCACACAACTGGCATCTGGATAGCTTTTTCCAATACTACAAATACTTACAACACTCAATCTCTTAAAGCAGTGTCTTTAAAAGGCCTAGATGATATTATCTACTTTTGTTTATTCTGAAAAGTGACAATATTTTAAAAGACTTGAGCATGAAACATGCTACATAATAAAAAAGTATCACTAGGAAAAAGTACTGTAAGTTTAGGTGTACTGAAATAAAACAATTACCAGATGATTCCTTAAGTCCAGCTTGCATCTTAGTCAAGGAGTTCGCCTGAGACTGATTGGTATCTTGTGTCGTCATAACTGGATCTAAAAAAAAGTTTAAAGACATTTTGTTTGAGTTAGCAGCTAGTTCATGAAAATGATTCAAGCAGAAGCTCCTCACCTCAGCATTCCTCCTCCATTTCTTCCCAAGTTCTGAGCATATACATGGAAAAAACACACAAGAAGTGTTTTTCAGTAGTTCTTTAGCTCACTTTAGGCAAGAAAATACTAAAGAACAGAGGCAGTATTAATTTCATCTCTAATTTCTGTATACATCTCTTTTCCTGTAGTTAGCCTACAGTCAAGCAAAGCCATTATTCGGAAATATTACAGTAGACTTTATGAACACTGTACTCCTGACTTCTTCCTGGGCTTAGACAACCACTAACTCTAGCTGACTATTTTTAACATGGATTATCAGAACTGCTAACAGAATAAGGATTTCATTACAACCTTAAAAGTCTAGTGTGATCCAGCGAACAAACTTCATTCTTCCTATTAGCACCTTAGTAAGCAAAACAAGATACCTGTATCAAACACGAACTTCAACATATAATACTAATGATGATTTCCATTTTCCTTAACACCACAGCAAATCTGATCCTCCTCCTATAACAGGTTTTTTTCAACAGCCACGTAAGACTCTAGGATTTTGCTTTATGTTCTTGACTGGAGAAAGAGCAGGGGAAGAAGACGACTTGCTTACTTTACATCTTTATGTCATTCTTCTACTAAGAATTCAAGGCAAGTAGATGTTTTAGAAGAATGGAGAGGTTTGTTCCTTCCTTTCTGTTTTCACATTTGGGTGGCAGAGCTAGTTAGCACAAAACAAACAACTATCTTCACATGCTAAGGTACTGCAGGACATATTCTACTGCCACAGCACGCAAGAGTAAGGGACTCTGCCTCTAGTCACACAGGACAAAAAAGGGCACGTTCTTACAGATGCAGTTAAAGTCTTGGGGGCATGGGGATGATAAGCTCTTTCAGGTATCCAAGACAGCAATGAACACACACAGATGAAAATCAAAAAGCTACATCATACATTAAGTTCATTCAAACTTTTTGAGAACTACGTGCCTTCAGCAAAGCTGAAGTCAGCATTCTGCCATTTCCTACAAATGAATGACACTACTAATGCTCCTACCCCATTTCAACACTACAGGCACAGACAACCCACAGACTCTCCCACTGGTACTTTCAGCACACAGTTACTCAAGACTATATCACAGTCATGCCTGGCTTGCACCATCTGCTCTCTCAATCTGCCCAGCATACTTCAACCACTTTGGATCAAAACAAACTAGTCAAAGGATATGATTTAAAAAATTAAGCATTATGGGTTCTTAACAACAGTTTGTTTAATTTGCATACTTTTTCATATTAGACCACTGGTGCCACAGCTAACTCTTCCCTACCAGTCCTTCTCCTAATATAACAATTTAAGAAATCTGCTCTGAAGATCTCCTGGCTTATGACCTAGCCAGTAAGTCTTATTCTCTACTTTACAGAGGTGCTGAGAACAGGAAGAGCTATTATTTTTCTGGTATTCATGGTAAGATTGAAGAAAGCTTCACAGGTTTTTATACCTGCAACATCTTGAGGCATTCTAAGTATGTCATGTATCACCTTCACAGTAATTAAAATCTTCAAAGATTATAAATTTAGAAGGCGCAAGTGCCAAGATGTACAGCAGCTCTATTATCTCTCTGCAGTGAAGGCAGATCACCTTCAACATGGTTTGCATATTAACATGATTCTCATCTTGGCTTTCCTCCTTGATTTACATACTCAGTGAAAGCAGTCAAGTAGTGTTATTTCTTGTCACCATTGCTTTCACATCTTGAGTCTTATCTGTCCATATATCAAACTACACAAACAGAGATAACATTGCACCGCTCTTCTCTCATATACACCTGCTGAACAGCATTAGAGATCAAGGTAAGGCAGCACTGCATGATGTAAGCCAGGCAATGATGTAAACAAGTCAAGTAATTTCTCAAACTACTGAGCCACGGCTGCATGCCTTAGCCTCCAACTGACTTGCATCAGATTTAATCAATAGTGTGGTAGTTTGTAGAGCTTTTGTTCCAAGAGTATGATGTCACTAATTTATTTTTCCACTTTACTTCTGCTCCATACTACAGCCAATATTTGGGGGATAAACTGTGGATGTACCATGCTCGTCACCATCAGAGCTATGCCAGGCTTAAAAATCTATTTGCTCTCTTTCAGCCAGAAAAGCAGCTGAACAAGAAAAGGCTGAAATACTATTTAGTTTAATTTAACATCATTAAGATTTCTTATCAATCATACACTCTGTGTAACTACACAAGCATTCAATTGCATCCCAAAGCAGTGATCAGAACCTCCTAATACTCCCGAGACACCACAGAAACAACATGAAGGACTTCCAAATGCCCTGATAAATTCCCCTCCCTCAGGGCAAATCTGAGAAAAACCCAACCTGTAAATAGAGTCCGTAAAAAGGGAGTGAGTGAGTTCTCTACTCCTAGGTCCCTAGTTTCTTCAGGAGCAGAAGCTGGGATGGGCTGCTTATCCTAAATCAGTCAACTACTTTAGGCAACCACAACAATAACCAAAGAGGCAAGCTCTGAACAACAGTGCTGTGATGTGTTAGAAACTACCCTTAGCTCAACCCAGAATAAAAGCAATGGCTTAAATTTTTCCAAAACAATTATCTAAGTTAAACAACTAAGAATAAAATAGCAGAAAAATAAGTATTTTCTACAAGCTATGTATCTCAAAACAAACATTTAATAGGGCTTTTGTGATATCTACCTGACCAGCTGCCGAAGGCTATGTAACTCAGCTCTCCGGAACTCAGCCATTGTGCACTTAGTACTCACTCTGGTTACTTATACTGCAAGCACTTCTTTTGGTTGAAGAACTCTCACATGTCCAAAACACAGTGTTGGTGGACTTTACTGGAAGACAGTTTTTAGTTCTTCTCCTTCCAAGTAAGCATGAACTTCCCTTTGCTGCAGCTCTGCAGACAGTCCCTGTGCTTGACTAGCTTTATACACATCTGGTTGATAATCACTGGAAGACTAAAATACTTTTCCTTACATCTAAATCATCACAGAAATCACAGTATGAAGCCTCCCTACCTCATTCATATAGCTATAAAAACATTTAATGCAAGCCTAAAAAACCACAGCCTTACCCTATACAAGGAAAAGGTACTAAAGTTGCTGGCTTATTTTTGGTAAAACCATACTCAATATCCATCACCTTAGGAAGATGGTAGATTTGTGGAATTTTGGAAGCAAAAATACAGTATTGTTGTTTGATTTGCTTTGGGTTTTTTTTGTTTTTTTTTTTTTTTTTTTTTTTCGTAAGAGCATATAATTTCACCAATGGCTTTATATATAAACTTAGAATTGCTTCAGCTATCATCACGTTACAATTTTTTGGCAGCAACAGACTTCAGAAAAAAAACCACCTTATGGCAAGTTAGCCACATAGTGACTTACATGTTCCTATAAATATCAGGCAATCTACAGTCACAAAACTTCTCAATGAAGTAAGCTCAATGAAGTTTTGCGTGTGTACAGAAATACACGTGCATATTTTAGACTATTTAAGAACTACAAAGCAAATTTTCCCCTGCACATATAAATATGTATTTTAAACAAGCCTTAAGAACTGCAAAGTATGTTTCCTTTCACATTACATGAGAACTCTACAAATTTTACAAAAATTACCATCGCATGGGAAAAGTACTGCTCCTCTCAGTATTACGGACGCAGGCACAAACATATAACTATTTATATATCGTACACTGAAAATGCAACTGGACTACTGATGGTTAATTCAACTCGCAGCCATGGTGTTTACAAACATATTGTGACAGAACTTCCAGCCTTGGCCTTGGCAAGACCTGTTCTAGAAAGCTCATTTTGCTTTCTAGACAAACATTAGCTATTTTGTAGTTCCTCCTGATATCATTCCATTCTACTCTGCAGTGCCTCCCAGAGCAGGGATTAACAGCAGAATTCCACTGATTTAAGAAATTTAAGAATTAAATTTAAGAAATAAACTCCTATTTCCTGAGTAGTGCCTGGCCCGGTACTAAACTGCTGAAAACTACTACGAGAAGAACAGGACCCAGAAAGCTCAAACCCCTCATCCTTTGTGCATTTTAAATGCCACTTTTAAAACCTCAATATTAAATCCCAAGGAGCATTCTTCACAACTTGCTAGGCATACTGATATTTTAGCATTGTAATCTATCAAGTCGTTCTTCTTTGGCTTTTACTCCAGGATTTAAACGTTTTACTTGGTAAGGATAGGGCAGCAATAGAACACTAAGCCTCAGCCCCTCAGTCCTGCACCTGTGAGCTAGAAAACCCTCCCGTTTCTGAAAGAGGCAGTGCTGAGGCTACGGGACCGCACAGAGCAGATGGGCCGCCACCAGCCACCCCGGTGCGGGCGGACAGCGGTGAGGGGATTAATTCCCCGCTGCCCTAAGAGAGGTCTGAGCGCTGAGGGAGGCAGGGGCGCAGGGGAGGGTCAGGGCCGCTGAGAAGAAGAAACGGCTCTGCCATTTCCCCCAGCAGGGCCGAACACCAGCCGGCCGGCCACCGCTGCGCTCCCCCGGTAGCCGGGGGGACGCTGCGGGGCAGGGAGGACCTTTGCTCCCAGGCCGTGTCCCGGTCCCCCTCGCACCAGCCCGCTCGACGGTAAGGGCGGACGGGACCCGGCCCGCGGCACAAGGGAGCTTTCACATTTACCTGCGGGGCTCCCGCCCGAGAAACTGATGCAGAGCAGCAGCAGCGGCAGCAGGCGCCCCAGGCGCCTCCCGGCGAAGGCGGCAAGCATGATGCCCCAGCCGCGCTCCCCTGGCTCGGCCCGGCTCGGCCCCACAACCCTGGGCTGTGCCGGCTCAGGAAGCCTCGAGCGCACCGAAGCGGCTCTGCGGCAGAGCCGGCTAGTACCGCAGCGACAGGGGTCAAAAGCCGAAGCAAAGCGGCCCCAAATCCACCTATGCAAGGAAAACGACAGGCAAAAACAAAGAGCCAGGCAGACACCCGCTGCTCGGCCGACACCCCTAGGCAAAAGCCGCCTGGTGTGCTCGCCGCCCTTTATGTGGTGGAGGAGGGCGGGGGCGCGCCCCAGTGGCTAATTGGAGCCGAGCCCTGCGCCGGAGCCTCCTGGGAGACCCTCCCGGGGCAGCGGGAGGCTGACAGGGCAGGCAGGGAGACTGACAGGGCAAGCTGGCTGGAGGCTGATGTTTGTGCCTGAGGGCTGCGGCTGCAGGACCAGCGCGGCTGCAGCGGTGCTCGGCGGCAGCCGGCGCTGGCACGTCTTGCCTGGGGCAGAGCCAGGCTGTCCCTCCCCTTTGGTGCTCTTCTGGACAGCCTGGCTTCGACGGTCAGTGGCTCCAGGGCAGCTGGGTTATACTGTATGGGAACTGCGGCTTTTTCACATCTCTTATTTCTAAATCCCCCAGCTTGTACAACAGTGCCCAGGGAGGACCATTTCTCGCAAAAGCTTCTCAGGTCGTTGATTATGGCTTGGTGCAATTGCTTACTCTCTTTCATTCTGTAGTTACCGGTAAATGTACTCATATGTATGTGTACACGCATTTCTTATTGTTCCTTGGTAAATAACTAAATTCTCACTGTACAGTGTGAAATCTGGCAAACTGGCATTCTCCGAAAGAGAAACTTTGTGATGGGATATTTACTGCTTATTCCTTCTCATCAGAAGAGTTCCTTCAGCTAATGCAAAGGTTGAACTTTCTAGGAGCTCTATATCAATGATGCAAAAAGGTCACTGCAAGTAAGCCTTTAGGTCTGATCTTAGGTCTGATGCTGGCAGAGCCATAGGAGTTTATGTAGAACAAATGCCCTGTGCGTTGATTTTCCAGCATTGCACATGTTCATGCTGGGTTCCATATTCTTCAATACCAGCACAATGTCCTTCAGAATAAAATTCTCATTCGTAAAAACTCCCAGTTTATACAACTAACGGCAAAAGACTAGGAACAGGATTGTTTCACTAAGCCCTTGCTGTGTGTTACAGGAGGACCCAGGATGCAACATGCTGTTAAGGAGATAATGAACCCCCAGCGTTTTGTTAATCTTCCAGCCTGCTAAAATTGCTCAGAATGATAGGATTCAGGGAAAGAATCAAATTCAGATAAAGCTTTTTAGGAATAGTAGATATCTTCAGCTTTTAATGGGAAAAAAGTGGCTGGCTTTTTAATGGGGAAAAGCTGTTTTATTTGAACCAGTTAGGCCTGAAGAGATTTATCTCAGGGTGATGGGAGAAGAGAGGAGGGGAAAGGGGAGAAAAGGGAGGGAAGGGGAAGAGGAAGGGAGAAACTGCCCTTAGATAGGAAGGGACTGATTTGTAGTTCCAGTTAGCTCTCCCTGAAATGGGTGAGAAGAAAACCTTACATTCACCTGATTTAGCAGTTTGCTGTGCAGCACCTCTTGGTGAGAGTTTTTGTCCACCTAGAATCCACATGGAGAGATGGAGACAATTTGGTTTTAGTGAGTTGATGTCATGTCCTGTGTAGGACTGGCTTTTATCTTTCACACCAAGTTATCTTTGATGAGCAGTCTGAAGACATGATGAATTCCTTCACAGGATAACATCTCAACTCTTCTTCAGGACTTTTCACCTGCTAATAGTATATCCCACATTTAATGCTGAATTGGAAGGAAACAAATATTAAACTACTTCTGAGGGAGCTGTTTTTTCCTATACTCATGGTATGAGAAACAGAAGCCACAAAGCAGCTGAAGGGGGAAAGGCAAAGAGGAAGCAGAATTGAGAGGAACCGGTCAAGCAAACCTAACAGACCTTTAAGGGTTCCAGTGCTCCAGAGTTTTCCATACCATAACAATATGTTAGTATTAGATTATTCCCCAAGTACTATGGCTGGATTTGGTAGATCATTAAAAGTGAGAGATTTCAGAAATTATAAAGTTAGTGATAATAATGGTAAAGTAGAATACTGGGGATATTAAAAAAAAAAAAATCAGCTGTCTTTTTTTTTTTTTTTTTGCATTTGGAAACACTGGTGATTAGTTTGAATTTTCTATTTAAATTGTACATACGAAGATTAATCTGCTCCACTTATTAACATCCACCATATTTTCCTCTTCTCTCTTGAGCTAATTCTCTTCTCTCACTTCCACAGAGAAACTTTGACTTATTCTCACATGGTAATTACTTGGCAGTTGTGACAGTTGTTTTGGAACAAGGACTCATGTTGAACCATACTCTGGCTTATAAGAAAACTTACATGTAATAAAATCTCTCAGACTGGGAAATTGCTGGTTTATTCAGCTGGAAGCTCTTTGCCAAAATTTTTCATAACAAAGTGAAAGTAAACAAAACTCTGAAAATTGATGTGATATGCGGAAGAGAAATCTGGATGGTAATTTGTACGTTTATATCTCCTTTTCACTATCAACAAAGTTTTGTGTTCTCAAAGCTTAATCTTTAGTATTCATTTATAATACTAATTAATAATTAATGTTAATAATTAAAACAATAAAATAACCAAAGGTCATATGTGATCCAGCAGTTTCCTTGTCTGGAGGTGTACTTTTTATGAAAGCTACTCTAATTCTGAAAAGGTAATTAAAATGTATGAGAGAAGAACTGAGAAAAAAGAAGCAAACAGTCAAAAGGGCCTGGAAACCTTTTGAGGTGGAAGTTTAGAAATATTTCATGAATGGTGCATAACAACTTTCAATATGTGAAGCTGAATCATCAGACACACCAGGTTCTAGATAGATTTTTCTAATTTTCAAGGACTTTAATGAGGAGACTATTTTTATGGGTATGAATTTTTTAATTGTAAAAACAGGAAAACAAATAGTGGTAAATCAGAGTCACAATTTAGAATTATTTCAGAAATAAGTCTTGCAAACTGTCCACGAGATAGTTTTGCAAGACCAGGAGATAATATGTTACAAATCTGTGGACCACTAATCAAAAAGATGTGCCACAAGAGATGTTATGCAAAACCTCCATGGGTTCCCCATTCTGTGGTAAGAGATTATAATAAAATTTTAAAAAACAATGCAGAATTCATGTGTTTCTGAAAGCCAAGGAAATATACTAAATGCCTGTACAAGACTACAAACCAGAATTTTATTTTCTTCTCCAAACATTTATTTTTTGCTTGTTTTCAAAGGATTTAACTAATTGGACCTCTTGGCTGGATTTAAAGCTACAGGCCAGATTATGCAATCTTCATACTCCGCAGTTACCTACTCTACACTGTCTGCATCCTGCTAAGTGGCTGTAAATCCAAGTATCTCTTCCTACTTTCTCAAAGGCAGTTTGCAAGATTAGGTTTATAATCTTTATTGGGAATTCTGCCATTTATCAAATGTTTAATGTATATGAAACAAAAACTGGGGATGTAATGCTTTAGGAACAAGTATTTTGAAGATCTTAGGTTGCTCCCAGTATCAATTACTGAGCTTGTTGATACTGATCATATAAAATCATCAACTGTTAATGTGAAGGTTTGCAGATTATGCAGTATGACTCTGCTCAGAAAAGGCTTTGTTCACATGGCAAACACAACATCATAAGGAACTGATATCCAAAAATTCAGCAGGGCAAGATTTTTTGGACAGAGTTCTTTCTTTCACTGGCCCCTGCTTTCTGATATCTGAACAAAAATGCCATTTTAAAAATAGAAAATTGTTAAAAAATAGTAGGTTTCTTGAAAAATGCAATTTAAATCAAAACCTTATGTACAGACAACTAAAAAACTGTCTACAATCTGTTACTTAAGCGTAGAATTAAAGTTCAGTGTGATAAGAATGCGTGCTACCTCATCACAAGGTTTGCTTTGCAAGCTGTTGCTTCAAAATATGCAGAAGATATTTTAAATGTCTCAAGCAAGACCAGACTTTGAGGGAGGCAGTATCTTTCACTGCAGTAAGGTAGCTGCAAAAAATAAGCCAGCCTCTGATTAGAATACAATTCAAAAATAATTACTCTAAATCGGAATACAACTTGAGAGCAATTACTCTAATTGTAATTATGCTGAGGGCATGCAGTCTCACCTACTGCTTTAGTATCAGTAGAAAGATCACCTTTGATAAGTCTGTCTTTTTAATGAATTCTTCATTTTCCTTTCAAACTTTTAGAAATAGCTTCTCTTCTGTGGCAACAATAAAAAAAATTATGAGAACTCTTGTATACAGTGAACTATATAGAATGGTATACTCCATTCTGCTGCAGTATGTGCTCAATGATCAGCAGTAAGCTGGAGCACTAAGTTATGTGGTGAACCAGGCCTTGCTTATGTCATTGAAACTGGGCTACTTGGGGTAATTCATGTGTGAATGCTTTTCTGCATTTTTTGTGGGTATGGTGGCAGAGTGTAGACTTTGTCTTACCCAGATTACCTTTTTATGGGTTTCCTGGGCTGTGGGGTTTTGCAGTTTGTTTTTTAAGATTTCCACACCCCCTACCCCCCCCCCTTCCCTGGTAGTTGACTGAAACAATTTCTCCAAATTTTTATTTTTTTTTTTAAATTTGGAAATATGAAATGTGTTAGTAATTCTGAAGATACAACCTGAAGATAAGGCAGCATAAAATAAGTAGCAAGTAAAAAGTAAAGTGGCCTAAACCTTATCGATTATATTCCTGGTGGAGGGAAGTAATTCAAGTTAAACAGCACTCCATCTATTTATGAGGCAGCTTCAGTAAACTTTAGAAAGTCTGATAAATCTTTTTATTTTCATCACTGTTCTTCCTTTTTGTGTTATTTTTGAAAGAAAAAAATGGGGTTCAGTGAAAAAAAGGGGGGAAAGCTTTATTTGTAATTCCATTATTTGGAATTACATTAAAATTAAAAAGCATTATTTGTAATTCCAAAATCCCAAAATTTTGAACAGTTTTTATTAGTCTTTTGCTATTTCATTCTTTTCTCTATTAAATGAAAGCTAAGAGATTTTTTTTTTCTTATGACAGGACTTCTGCCAGTGAGTGAGCAGAAGTATGAAGAAAAAGGATTGCAAAAGCCACGAGACAATCTTCAGCACTTTTACTGACTGCAGAGTCATCAGATGAAACTGAATAACTGAAGTGTGAGGAACTGTGCTGTCCTTTGATCACATTAAAACTTTGCAGAACGCAGGTAAAATATGTCTCTGTCTTCATTAGTGCAGAGGCAGAGACCTCACTCCACGTGTATTTGGAGTACTTAATAGTAGAGATTTTGAATGAATGTGAGTATTCACTCTCCTAAAATTTAACAATCCATACACATGTGGACAGGGCCACACCAAGACAGCACAACTAAATGTATCTTGGAATCTCCACGTTACAGGAATATATCCATGTTTATTGTACCATACCATTCCTGTGGAGAAGAGAAAATTCCTGAAGAAACTTTTTACGAGAGAAGTCAATTTCAAGATTTACCAGAGTGATAATTCTAACATTTATGCAACATTTATGTAACACATATAGAACTATTTAAATATTCGTTGAAATGATGCATACTCAGAACTGAATAGCTTAGTACTTTAATTTAAAAGAAGCATGTTGGCCCAGAGAGAGGTGGTCTTAGATATTTGTCTTCATGTGTGACAGAAAACACTATTTTAATGCAAACAATCTGCAAACATTTCTAGTTCTTTGCATATGGAAGAGCTGTGTTTCAGTCTGCAAATATTTTGTTCAGAGAAGTGGAAACATGAGGTAGCAGAGTTCAGATGAAAGAAAGCTCTCAGAGCTCTAATAAAGGAAATTACTTGTCTGCTACAATAAGGATGATTATAAGGAAGGCTTTGCATGTGAAAAATTTGTGGAATATTAACTTGTAAAAAACTGTTTTCCCTCGTTTGCTTTTTCAGGCTGAATATGCATCATAATCCTACACTTTCTTTGATGCCTAAAGCAGTATACATGCTTTACTTCTGCATGGGGAATCATTTTCATTCAGAGCTGTAAACTACTTCATTAGAAATATCCAATGAGATCTATGAAAGAGGAGTTATTGGGCTGTGGGACAGTCATCTCATGTATTGTTTTAGTCGTTTTAGAACATAAATTTTATTTGACACTAGTTATAATACAGCTTTTTCAGCTGAGCTTATGTCACAGCAGAAGAGTTCAAAGATGAACTTCTGATCATGACTTTTTAACAGCAGATTTGCTCTACAAGGTGTTTCCTCAAAGGATTCGTCAGGGTTATATTACAACTTGGACAATATTTCCAGAGGCAAAACGCTTACATATATTTTTTAAGTGAAAGTAGCTTAAAGTATATTAGTGTGTAGAATATGAGTTTCAAAGTGAAAAAGAATAGTCATAAATAGTTTTTAATTTTAGTTTTTAATTTAACAATTTCAACAATTGTTAATATACTTCCAAGTACTTCTGTGCTCAGTAAGCTGTGGGAGGATTATGCAAAGATAATGTGTCCTAATTGAGTTTTACCTTGCAATACAACAATAAAACAATTATTCATGAAGAGAAAAATGTGCACAATCAGTAGTGAAAGATCTACAGACATAGTGTAAATTTTTTTTTAACAATAACTGAGATCAACTTATCCTGGCTAATCTATGAAATTTATTTTGGGTTTTGTAAACCTCACAAATGCCAGGAAAAAAAATAAAGTATCCTTTTGTTCCTCACTTTTCACCTTCCCCTGTAGCATGTTTTACGTTCTTTTGGTTTTGAGAGTTACTGGAACCATTTGCAAGCTGTACTGTAGAATTTCAATTTCTAATGTAATAATTAGTTTGTTGTAATTATTGGATTTTTATTAATTCAGCCACAAGACAGTTTTTTAGACGAAAAATATATTTTTGTTTGGTTTTTAAATAACTCAGATAAGAAGAATAATAAATTACACCTGACAGTGGTAAGACTTAACATACTGCTAAAGGTTGCATAATTATTTAATGTAAAATTATGTGTCAGATAAAAACATAGAACAGTCTACCGTGAGAATGTTGGGTCATTCTGACTGTTAAGTTTACTTACAGTACTAAACTAGACTCACAGCCATAGTGTTTGCAACAAGTCTGTCAGAAGGAAATGGGATCACTCCATGTGGACCCTATTCCTATGCTTGACAACATTTATTGTGTTTGTCCTTACATCAGCCTTGTGGGTAGTGTTAAGTACAGTGAGACACAAAGTGGCTCACCTGAGATAACCCAGGAAAAGGTTTACAGTTGACTGTTCTTCAGCTTTTTCTGCCCTGTGCCAGGTTCTTTTTGATTCTCAGAATAAAGCTGAGTAGATAGAAAAGGCTACTTGGGATGCACTGAAGAAATCAGAGGCATTCCCTGCTGACCTTTATTCATCTTTCTCTCAGGAGAGAGCAAACCATGCCCTTTGTACAGACAGCGTGTTTGGACTTGACTTGGGAACAATTTGAGCTGCAGTCTCTAGCACACAGTGCAGATTGCAGGTGAGTATCAGAGACAGCAGACGGCTGTGTGAACACAGTCATTTTGATGCAAACAATTGTTTGAGCACTTCTACACATTGGCATTATGTTAGAAATTAGATTCCAAGTATGAGTGACCTGAAAAACTGCAGTTCAACAGTTTCATTATTCTCTAGGACTTCTGCAAGGTTTTTGATTTGTTTTTACATTTTTAGGGCTTGATGAACAGGTCTCCTGAATCTACAGCTAGTGTATCAACTAGGAAAACCACTTTTTTCAAGCCAAACCTTCTTACAGATGTGTCTTTTTTTATAGGTTTACAGATAAATCCTGTTCAGCTTTGCTGTAAAAGTGGTGTGCTCACTCCTACATTTGAACCTCCTGGAATTTTCAAACTGGAAATAAAATTTCAGGTACAGTTTCTTATTGGTACATACTTTTTTTAAACACACTTGAAAGTTTCATTAAATTATTCCAAGCTGCTCATAAAGTTGTAAAAACAAAGCTTCTTAGTTCTAAATTACATTGAGGCTTTTTCTTCTCTCAGCTTCACTATTAAAATACATCAAGCCAGGAGCAGTGCATGTGTTAATTACATTTTTTAAAGTAATCATTAAATAGCTTTTTCTTCAAACAGAAGCCATGAATTCCATGCAGTAAGTTAATTGAACTTAGTAGTAGGAAAATAAGAGAATAAATCTGGGTTGCAGAAGGCACTGCCAGAAATCTGTGACTAGAGTGGTTAGAAAATACATGATTTTATTTTCACACACCTTTCTTAGTCGCTTTTTTATTTAATCTTGATAAGGGATTTTGGACTAGATGTCCTTTTAAAGGTCTCTTACAACCCAATCCATTTTATGATTTTATATGGGCATTGACAAGCCTTCTGCAGCATGATCTAGTACATCCCAGCGTGTCAGTACAGGATAATTCATCACTATTTGTGTAGCTTCTCTGCAGCTTCATCCTAGAGCAGTGAAAGAGAAAACAGTTCTTAGACAGTTCTCATGACTGTGCACTAATTTTTCCAGCTGTTGTGTGCTGCAGAAGTTTCTTTGCCCACTGAAACTTGATGAATTGCATCTTTCATTCCTAGTAGGAAAAAAATTACCCGTTCATTACCCATGAAAACCTTTGTGCTATTTAACAGACCTTCAAAGCATGCTCTGTGATGTCTTGGGTAGAAGCAATACCCATGTTATTACTGGAGAAATGGAGAACCTTGCAAGGAAAGCATCTCTAGATGGGGTTGTAACGAGGAATATAATATGGTCCATATAACAAGTTTATCTCACTAACAGACTGAGTGATGACCTGTGCAGGTTTTGACTGGGATAAAGTTAATTTTCTTCAAAGTAGCCTGTGTTTCATATTTGCTGAAAACAGGGTTGATAATACAGGGATGTTTTAGTTACTGCTGAGCAGTGTTCACACAGTGTTAAGGCCTTTTCTGCACCTCACCCCACCCAACCAGCAAGGAGACTGGGAGTTGCACAAGAAGATGGGAGGGGACACAGGCAGGACAGCTGACTCCAACTGGCCAAAGGGATATTTCATCCCACATGGTATCGTGCTGAGCATCTAAACCACGGGAAGAGGGAGGAGCGGGGAGTAATGGCATTTGTCTTCCGAAGTAAACATTATGCATGATGGAGCCCTGCTGTCCTAGGGATGGCTGAACACCTGCCTGCCATTGAAAAGTGGTGAACAAAACCTTGTTTTGCTTTGCTTGTCTGTGTGGCTTTTGCTTTCCTTATTAAACTGTCTTTACCTTGGGCCATGAGTTTTCTCACTTCAGCTCCTCTGATTCTCTTCCCCTTCTGCTGTGGGGGGAATGAGTGAGCTGAGTTGCTGGCTGGGGTTAGACAATGACATGACCTTTCAATTACCTTATTTCAAACTTCTCTCTCTCTCTCTTTTTTTTTTTTTTTTTTTTTTTTTTTTTTTTTTTTTTTTTTTTTTTTTTTTTTTTTTTTTTTTTTTTTTTTTTTTTTTTTTTTTTTTTTTTTTTTTTTTTTTTTTTTTTAAACAAATTGAGTCTCTTTTCATGTACTTTTGGTGCATTTTTATTATCTGTATTTATATTTTCCTAAAACATGTACTGCCTAACATTGTGTAACACGCAAGAAATCCACACTTGGAGTTTTTCAGAAGAGAAGTATTTCAGAAGAGACAGGATCTTGTAATGACAACTTGAAGTCAACTGAAGCCGGAAGCATCACACTTTGCAATTCTTTTTCTGCCAAGAATGCAGCTTATCTGATTCACAGTATGACTGTCCACATTTAGCCCTAAACAGGCATCCTCTGTAGTTCAAAAAAATTATACTTCTGGTCTTTTAAAAAAGGAAGCAAAGTACAAAAGTGAGATCTCTCACAAAAGGACTGAATTTCTCTGGGAACTGAGAAAGCATTTTTCTAGAAGATTTCTACTGAGAACAGCAGGGCTATCAAGTAGCTCTTTTATGTCTCTTATTCAGATAAGGCCTTAGTGCAGTATTTGCTGCTTTTTCACTCTTACAACAGAAGCTAGAGAATGTTCATCAACTGCGCATTTGTTTCTTGCTCTCTTGGTGTCACCTGTTTGCAGTATCTTTTACCATTTTTTATGTGTGTGCATATGAAAATTAACTGATGGAAAAAATACTCATCAATTGTAGTTCTTATTGGAGAAGATGAGATAGGAAATATGAACATCATTTCCCCTAATGCTAAGGGTATACTGGGAATTTTTTTTCTTTATCGCTCTTCTTCCTTCATAGACCTAGAGGGGAAAATGCTGTCTGTGGAATACTATCAGAACATTTACTATGGGTACAAAAAAAATGTCTTACTGGAAACAAGCACTATTTTCCACGGTTATCTCTGAGATAGCAATTTTACTGTCAGTAGGTTCTGATCAGAAAGCAGGCAGGAATGTGCTTGGGATCATACTAAACAGTGGTATGTGATTGCCTGCCCTATTAGCAATGGTTGAATTTTACCCAAAGTCCCTGGACTTCTGGCATGAATGAGCTTCAACTTGAGTGCAGATTTGGGTCTGTGTCTGGAAGACAGTGTAGACATATCCAAACCAGCCATGTTTATATAAAACCTAGCTAGCGATGAATATGCAAATAAGGCTTAAATCAAAACGAAAGTCCTTTCTCCAATGCAAAGTTAACTTTTTGAATGATAACAACAAGTTTACTAGTTGTTGCCATTAAGTCTTGACGGTCCAATAAAAAACACACAAGAAGGCTGATTCAGGGCAACATAAGAAAAGGCCTCCTTTTATTAAAATCCCAGGTCTTTTTATATCGTTTCCAAAAAAGCAGCAAGCAAGCAGTGAGCAAGTAACAAGCAAGTAGCAAGCAAGCAACAAAATCCTAATTGGCCACTCATCATTACCGATACACTTGGCAGCAATCGTGAGACACCTGGAGATGCCCAAGGACAAGGCTGTGGTTCTCACATACCAAATCTACGGACTCATAGCCCACCCTCGCTCCCGAGTAAGCCTGTGTGTAAAACTTACTTATTATTCAAGGCCACACTTGAAAGTTTCCCAAGTCAATCTCCTCTTCCAGAGAGCTAACAGACCCACTGTTAACCCCTACATTTCCCCTTTTCTGTATTTGTGCTAGGAAAATTGCCTGGGTCATCCTTTGCAGTGCCCTTTCAAACACGACACCAAACATGGCAACATTACAAGCACAACTACAATCATCACTAAAATCAAGGTCCCCGTTTTGAGCAAAGACAGTAACCATCCCGAAATTCCTCAACTAGACAACCATGTCCTTGGGCAAGCAGCAGAAAGTCAATAGCAGCACAATACTGCAATGTAACATCTTACTCTATCTACATCAGTGGTAAGTTTGCAATGTAGCCTAGCGTAGAAGCATTACAAGCTTTTGTCAACAGAGTGGGCAATAGTGTAACATTAGAAACAAGTTTCACTGCATCAGAGTAATTTACAGGTGCTCAAACAAGGCACATATGAAGAGGCAGTTCTGGTTGCCTCAGTGAGGCACAGAAGGTAGTCTGGTTCAGTGCTTTCATCAGGGTCACCCAGACATTCTTGCTGTTCCATGGGCTGAGGCGTTTGAGCTGTTCTGCATAGGAGTTGTCAGTGCTGGTCTTCCCAAGAAAGAACACGATGCACACACCGAGCAGGAACCCACAGTGGTCCATTATCGGTAGAAACATAAGCATAATCCTTTCCCCAGGTTATCAGCTTATGAGGGCCGGATAACTGTCCAGACACCATGTCCCTTTTCCTGGACAGGAGCAGGAGCGGTCACAGCTTGAGAGGACACTAAAGAGGAAAAATGCAAAAAGAGAGCAGGAAAATGAGAATCTAAAGGAGAAGTAAAAAAATTTAAAACATAGACAACTTTGTCTAAACGAGCCTGAGGAGAAGCACCCTGCAACTGGTATAATTTCATAGATACCAGTAATCTTCCCCGGGAAGATTACTCTCCAGGAAAGAAAACCTCCTTTTTACAGGTCCTCATTATCCATTGGTAACTTCACTACTAATACAGATTTCCTGACTTGCCAACATGCTGGATTCAGTGACAGTAGAGAGTAGATGAGTGGTGGCGGCTATTTCATTTTGGGGAGCTCAGCTGTAAGATAAATTGACTTTTATCACAGCCTGTCTTCCAGTAAACATATTTTTAAATCAAATCTCTGTTTTTCGTAGAATCATAGAATCAGCTGGGTTGGTAAGTACCTCTGAGATCATCAGGTCCAACCCTTGATCCACTACTTCGGAAGCACAGAAAAGAAATGATTTCTACCTCTGGAAAGAAGCCTGCAAAAAATATTAAAAGGACTCTTAATTTATTACCAGGGACATGGACGTTATTTATCCGAGTATTTATGGACAGTTTTAATAGTTTTTAATGTATTTAATATTTATTATACGAGTTATATTCATATTTATATTTTAAGATTTTATTCCCCTCAGGGAATACAAGTTTCTAATTGGTTAAGAAATGGTTAGCTACGATTGGATAGCTAGTGCCGCAGTATAGGCGGGCACAGCTGAGGCGATTCGTTATGTTATTGGTTATTGTTATAGCGCGCTGCGGTTG
>NW_020956714.1:0-1026 GCF_003031625.1 Empidonax traillii | reverse complement strand
CTGGGTGCAGTTAGCTAAGGAAGCAAACACTGATACAATTTGCCTGGCCACAAACAATGTTGCTAATCCGTTTTCTACATGTTTAGTTGGTGTTCCTTTAAGTAAAAAATTGTTAGATGCATACAAAAACCCACCAAAAACAAATAAGTCCATAATCGAATTTGAACTATTAGGCACAGCTATAACAAGTGCATGCATGACATTTGTTCCAAAAGCCAATATTTCTAAAAACAAATTTTTGGATGTTACCTCAAAAAAGGGCATCTATCAAAATACAGCACTATGGTGTAATGGCACCACTCCAACAAAAGTTCTAGTAGGACCTACGACACATCCCCGAGAATTACACCCTGGAGACTTTTTAATTTGTGGAGAGAGGGCATGGAATGGAATCCCAGCTAATCCCACAGGAGGTCCATGCACAATAGGTAAAATCACTCTGTTCCATCCATTTAATCTTAGCATACCTGGAGAAATAAAATCAAAAGTTGTCCAGCCTGGTATGCGCACTAAGACCAAAAGACAAATTATGACCTCTTCAGCAGCAGAAATTATTAGAAGGGAAAAAGAAAAATATCAGCTTGCATGGGACTCCTATCCACACAAACCCAACACACACCTCTCACCTGAACAAAATGCTGCTACTCCCATAACCACAATTAATAGCAATAACAGTCCTTTGGCATTCCCTAATTCACTCACACACCTTCAATTGTCTAATTTTCAAATACATTTTGGTAATTCGGATATTGGCAACTCTAAATTCCCAATTTTACAAGCTAAAGAAATGCCAGAACCATCCAGCCCAACATCATCTTCACTGAAGAACTATTTACCGGTAGCTCAAAACTGTGATCCTTCAGTGTGGCTATGGCCTAGCAGTAAGGATTTTTGGATATCATTCTTTGCTGCAGGTATAGCCTCTGATCATGCACTCACCACTTTAAGCCACATGACCTGCTGGATGGCCAAGGAAGCTAATGCCACCTCACTTACACTCCAAGGATTGCTAGAAGACACACTGAC
>NW_020956713.1:118981-120376 GCF_003031625.1 Empidonax traillii | reverse complement strand
ACTTAAAGGGGCAGTGACACGAGGGGGTGGACACGGAGGTCACAGAGGCACAGAGATGTGAGAGGGTGGACGTGGAGGGACACGGTCACATGGGGGTGGACACGGACACAGGGGACACAGAAGGACACGGATGACAGGGTGGACACGGACACGAGGGGGTGGACACATGCAAGGGGATGGGCACACAGGGACACGGACACGAAGGGGGGACACGGACACGAGGGGAGGACACAGACATGAGGGAGGGGACATGGAGGGACACGGATGTGAGTGTGCACGGGACAATCACATGCAGAGAGGGACACACGGACACGGATGTGGGTGGGTGGACATGGAGGGACTTGGACACCAGGGGGCGAACACGGACACGGTGGGACACAGAAGGACACGGGGGGACACAGGGGACACGGTGAGGACACAGCAGGGGTGGGCACAAAGAGGCTTGGAAATAAAGAGTGGACAAAACCATGATGGACTCAGTGCACGTAGGACACCGACACGAGTGGCACTCTCGGGGATGACACAGCCACGGGAGGGACACCAGGATGGGGACACCCAGAGGACAGGGACACCCATCCACTCACAGAACCCCCCTCCCACCCAGCCCTGGGGTCCCTTCACATAAAGCAGGGGGTGGTCCCTGCGCTGCCAGTGGAGGGGTCAGTGCACCCACGTGTGCCCCCCCACCCCTCGGATGCTCCCGGGGCACCGGGGTCTCCCAGCCGGTGCCAGGGAGATGCTCAGCATCCCAGGAAAGGTCTTGGGGGGGGTCCAGCGGGGGTCGGGGGGTGCTGAGTTGGGGGATGCTGCTCCCCTGCCCCCCACCCTGGGGCCGGCTACGCCCCACCGGGGTGACACGGGGTGACACAGGGCAGCCGGACCCGCCTGTTCCTCTTCCCCACACCAGCAGCAGCGACAGGAGCACAGGCGAGTCGGGGTGGGGGGGGAACTGGGGCTGGGGAGGAGGGGACAGGAAACGACCTGCTGGGACCCCCGGGAGCTGCCCAGCCCGGGGAGAGCAGGAGCAGGGCAGGGGGAGCCCAGACTGGGCTCTGCTGGTTTGAACCAGGAGGAGGAATCCGGTGGGAATGGGGGGGTCCTGATCCCTGTTTCCCACCCAGGAGTGCCCGCTGTGCTGGAGGGGTCATGGGGGTCCCTGCAGCTCCTCTCAAGCTGCTGCTGCTGCTGCTGCTGCTGCTGCACCCCGTGTCCCCCACGACCCCCCCGTCCCCCTGCTTGGCCGTGCCCACGGATGACCCCCAGGACCTGGATCTGACCAACAAAACCCACAGCTGTGCCGAGCTGGACTTGGGCCCTTTCTACCAGAAGCGGCGGCTGTGGCTGGGCCACAACGGCATCGAGGCCCTGAGCCCCTCGTCCCAGCTCGGGCCCCAG
>NW_020956713.1:111232-116726 GCF_003031625.1 Empidonax traillii | reverse complement strand
CTGTCCCATCCCACCATCCCCAAGTCCTGGGGCCTGAGCCCTTCCCTCCCCTCCCTTCCCCCCGTGACATTCACTCCCCACTGAGCCCCCCCTGCCCCCCCAGCCCCCAGGTCCCAGAGGATGAGAATTATTTCCTGGAGAAAGAGGCTGATCCCGGGGACCAGCCCATCTACGCCAACACCCTGGGCCCCAGCGAGGACGTTTACATCATTCCCGACCACTGAGGGGACTGGGAGGGACTGGGGGGGTGTTGGGGAGGACACTGGGGGGGCTGGAAGGAACAGATTCTGCTCCCCACTGCTGTTCTCTCCCTACTGTCCCCCCACCCCAGAGGGGACAGGGCTCTCTGGGTTTCCCCCCGGCTGGGCCGGTGACACAGGTGGTTCCCAGGCGCATTTCCTGTGGGAATGCCTTTCTATGCTTTTGGGGGGGGGTGGTTTTAACACCCTCCCCCCAGCCCCAGGCCCCTCCACCGCCCCAGTTCCCACCACGGGGCTCAGCAGGGGCTGAGGTGACGCTTCCTCTCGGGGCCAGTGGCCACCGACCGTGGGGACGCCACATCCGCCGGCAGCCGGAGCCTTCCGGCCTGGATGCACACACGGGGCCCCCACGAGGAGCTGGGCCAGGGGGTGACCACGGCCTGGGGTTCCTCTTCCCCATTTTGGGGCCGATGGGGAGCGTCGGGGGCCGGGCAGTTGGGCACACCCTGGCACGGTTGCACCGCCCGTGCTCGTCCTGCTCGATCTGCCGGGGAAAATCCCTCTTTTTAACCCTCCTGGTGAGACCCCGAGTTGGGCACCCTGAGAGGAACGGCAGCCTGGGGGACAGGGGGACCCCCCCGTGGATTGTCTGGGTGTCCCATCCCTCTCCCCCTGCCCTGGCCCCTGTGAGGCTTCACCGTGCCCATTAAATGGTTTAATTATCTCTAATTACCCATGGAGCTCATGGTCTGTGGGGAGGACACAGGGGAAAGTCCCTGGAGCTCCCAAAGGATGTATCCCCAAAACAGGGGTCCCAAGGACTCAGAACCCTCAAGGACAGGTCCCTAAAGCCTTTGTCCCCAAAGTGGTGGTCCCAAGGGACCCAGGTGCCTCAAGGCCATGTCCCCAGAGTGGACATCTCCATATTTTGTGTCCCTCGAGGCTCCCATTCCCAGAGCAGGGGTCCCCATATCCCACATCCCTCAAGCCCAGATCCCCACCAGCAGCTGCTGAGGGTCTGGGAAGCCCAGGACACCCTCGTGGGGGTCCCAGGGCCGGAGGGGCCTGGAAATTGGGCAGCGGTCACATCCTGGCTGGACGTCCCTGCGGGGGGTCAAGGCTGTGCCCGACACCCATCCCAAGGCCACAGAGACAGCTCAAAGGTCTCTGGAGCAGAGCCCAGACATTACTCACACGCTGGCAGGATGGCACTGGGAAGCCACGAGGATTTACCAGCAGATCCCTATGGAGTCAGATCCCAAGGGAGCTGAGGAGCTCTGGTTGGAGACCCCCAGCCAACCAGCGGTGCAAGAGGAGCAGCCAGAATCCCAATTCCCATCACTTTATTCATTTACATCATTATATCCTTCCTATATACATAAAATACAAATACAAAAAAGAACCTTGTTCCCCCACCCCCCCCCAGAAAAAAGTTGTTTTGCTATAAAATACAATAAGTTAGAAATAAATAAGGGGGTTCCATAAAAAAGTCTTACTCTATTATTCTGTAAATAAATAAGAGCAGAGAAGGAGGGATGGAGTGGGATGTGGACACCCAGGGGGCAGACCCACCCCGGCCCCTTTGGGGTATCTCAGGTGGGAAGATAAAATAAAATATGGATTTAATAAATAAAATATGGATTTAATAAATAAAATATGGATTTAAATAAGAGAGGAGGGAATATGTTATTGTGGAGAGGAATCCAGAACTGGAGAGCCCAGGGCTGAGTTGGGCAGTGGAGCTGAAGACCCCAGGAGTGGAGCTGGAGAATCTGGGGCTACTCTGGACACTGAGGATGGGTTTGTTGTGAAGGCATTTGATGCCAGAGGGTCTGGATTTTGGGATGCTGAAGCTGGAGATTCTTGGGGCTGAGCAAGATGGGGGGGGGGAGTAGGGGCTGGCTTGGAGGCACTGAATGCCACGGAGTCTGAATTTTGGGGATGCTGGAGCTGCCAGGAGGCCTCACCCGGGCAGTGACACACCCCGGTTGGAGCCACCGGCGATGCCGTCAGGCGCAGTGGCAGCCGGTGACCAGCATGTCCTCGAAGACGCTGGAGACCAGCCTGCCCTCGCCGTCGTAGTGCATCAGCACCATGGGGTCGTAGCCAGCAGGGACACAGCAGGGCGAGGGGGCGGCCTTGGACAGCGAGTGCACCCGGGATTTGATCTGGGCGTGCATGTTGGCCGGTTTGTAGTTGTGGGGGCAGGAGCCCTCGCAGAACCTCATGTAGTAGCT
This sequence comes from Empidonax traillii, assembly GCF_003031625.1. Taxonomy (NCBI): domain Eukaryota; kingdom Metazoa; phylum Chordata; class Aves; order Passeriformes; family Tyrannidae; genus Empidonax; species Empidonax traillii. Next base: position 114,289 of record NW_020956713.1, on the reverse strand, counting down.
GTGGGGGGCGATGACCCAGTCGGACCAGCCGATGTCCTGGAAGGAAACCTTCAGCGACTTCAGGCAGCACTTCCCGTCGCTCTTCCCGCACTCCTCCTCCAGCCCCCGGGCTCTCCTGGCCCCCCGAGCCGAGTTCTCCTGGGTTTCCACCTCCAGCACCAGCGTTCCCCCCTCCGAGGTGGCCAGGGCAGCCGAGACGTTTGTTGTAAAGTCCAGCTCCAGGCTCAGGGTGGCCTCGGGACCCTCCGCCCAGGGCTGGATGGCTGCTGTCACATCCAGGCTCTGGGAATCGGGGTCCAGCTCTTGGCTCTGCAGGAGCTGGGGGGTCTCTTCATCCCCCTGCAGAGCGTAGATGGTGACCCGGGGGGGCACTTCCAGGGACCGCTTGAAGAGTTTCAGCTCCGCCTGAACCACCCGGAGCTGCCGCTGGAATTCCTCGGTGCGGGAGAGCAGGAGGTGGTAGCGGTAGGGACCACGGGCGTCCTGGTGTCCCTCTGGGTCCCGGTGTCCCTGGGAGTCCCCGTGTCCCTGCGGGATGTCCGGCCAGCGCAGCACTGAGGGGACAGAGGGGACAGATGATGTAAGAGCCAGCAGGTCTCAGCCAGTTCAGGCTTGTGACCAGCTCCGCTCAGGCAGCCAAAGCACCGCTCCCGGGGAATCCCCTAAATCCCCAGGGGTGCTGGAAGTTCATCCCTCAGATCCTCAGATCACTCAGGACCCACCATCTCCAGGGACCCCCGAGATGGAGGGTCTCGGTTTTCCTGGTGCCAGAGCGGGTACCCTGCCTTGGGGCACCCCCACCCCACTCCCCTGCCATCCCCCCACCAGCCCAAGCAGCAGGAGCAGAATATTCCCCCAAATCCCCCCAGATTCAGATAAACCTCCCCGAACTCGAGCTCATGCTGGGGGTCGAGGGATGGCACCTCCCCTCCACTCACCCCCAGACCCCCTCGAGCCCCACTCCGAGCCCCCCGAGCTGCCACCGCTCCGCTGATTAAATCCTTTCATCCCAAGCTCCCTGATTTTGGTGTTTTTAAGCAAAACAGCTCCGATACTGGCTCCTCCCCTCTTCCAGGGCTAAGGAAACCGCGGGATAAGGATGACCGTTGCCACCGTGCTGCATGCCCGGTCATGTCCCGACAGTGCCCGACTGCGGGACACGCTGCGTGTCCCGGGGGGACGAAGGTCGAGGAATGACAAAGAGCCACTTACAGATGGGGGTCAGGCGGTGCAAACGCCGGGTCCTGGACACGGATTCCTCCTCATCACCATCTTCCCGGCTCCTGTTCCCTGCCAGCTCCGCCACTTTCTGCTGGTAGAGCTGCTGCGCTCTCCGGATGCTCTCCTGGTCCAGTTGGTGCCGGATGACGGGGGGAGCCGGCATTCCCAGCCTCTCCAGGATCCCCTTTTTGACGGCTTCCAGCTGGAACCTGTCCTGGTCCCACGTGAGGGGCCGGGAATCCACGGCGGTGAGGAGCAGCAGGAGCTGGAGGCAGGTGAGGGCTGCCCAGACATCCCCCAGCGCTCTCGGCATCGCGCTCCTCGGCATCCTGCAGCTCCCGGGGCAGGATTTGCTCCCAAATCTCGTGCAGAGGCTGGACGTGCCGCTGTCGGAGATGCTGAGAGGGGAATGAATGAACTGGACCAGACCTGATTTTATAGGAGCCGAACTTTGCCCGCCCCCCCCGTTTCCCCCCCACCCTGTCCGGGACTTGCCGTGCGTGACAGAGTAAACTCCCGGCAGGAATCTCTCCTCTGGAGATCTGGCATTTCACACGGGAGCTCTGCGATTTCGCACGGGAGCTCCGGTGATTTTGCAAGCTGGTTTGCAGTTGTGGAGATAAAAAAGTCTGGAATACTCTCTCTCTGCTACAAACACTCCGCCTTCCACCTCCCGTTTTCCCTGCGGGATCGCATGGCCGGGGGAATCCCCCTCATCTCCACCGGGCGGGTGATGGAGAGGGGATGCAGCGCAGGCAGGAGCGCCGCGAGCAGCATTCCATTCCAGAATGTCTTGTCCCTCCCTGCGTCCTCAGCCACCTTCCCTGTCTGTCGCCTCGCCCCTCTGTCACACAAGGGGCCGATCCAGTCACACGCAGCCCCTTCCCAAAATCCCGCCGAGGCGGGAATGGGGCCGGGAAGAGGAGCTGGGCTGGCGGGCTCGTGCCGGGCTCGTGCCCGCGGGAGGGATGGGATCAGCCCCGACTGGACCTTGTCCCACCGAACCGGCTGATGGCACTGGCTCCTCCGGGCAGGTGTGGCCCTGGGGGGGTGGGCATATCCCGTGTCCCGTGTCCTTCTGAAGCAACCGTGGGGCCGGGTTACATCATCGCCATCCAAACCGGAGCCGGTCGGGATGGAGCCTGGCACCTATCCAGCCGGGCCGCGTGTGCCGGGCAGAGCCGTGCCAGACCGGGGCTGGGGAGGAGGGAATCCACGGTGGGAACAAGCCACAGAGGGTGGCACAGGACCACCCGTCTTCCCCACCTTCTCCTCGGGGATGCTTGGACCTGAAAAACACGAGCGGGAGGGCGAGGAGCAGCCGGTGGGGTGAGGAAACCGGCAGGTCCTCCCAGGGCAGGCGAGGCCGTTCCCAAATGTCTTGGAAGTTGATCCAAGTGCCTGGTCCTTCAGCTGTGCTCCTGCCAGGGGGTGAACGTGCTTGCAGTAATCCCGTGGTTTAAGGCTGTTTATCCCCTGCTCCTCCTCGGGCTTTTCTCACCCGATTTCTCAAGGGGTTGCCTGAGGCAAAGCCAAGAGCAAACATTTCACCCTAAAACCCGGGAAAGGAGAAGTTTGTCAGGATGACCAGCATCGTGTGGAGGGGATTGATCCAGCTCTGGCTCTGCTGCCCGGCTCTGGATCCACCCTTGCAGTGGGATGGGTGAGTAAAAACAGGAATCTTTCTCTTCCCAGGGCATCCAGCTCAGGTGAAACGCCATGTGTGGCTCCCAGGGAAACCTTGCAGCCTGGTTTATTCATCTCCAGGGCTTCATCCCATGTGGATTTGAGCACCATCCTGCTGCTGCCACATGTGGGACATTATCCATCCCTCCA
>NW_020956713.1:100486-111007 GCF_003031625.1 Empidonax traillii | reverse complement strand
GGATGGGTGAGTAAAAACAGGAATCTTTCTCTTCCCAGGGCATCCAGCTCAGGTGAAACGCCATGTGTGGCTCCCAGGGAAACCTTGCAGCCTGGTTTATTCATCTCCAGGGCTTCATCCCATGTGGATTTGAGCACCATCCTGCTGCTGCCACATGTGGGACATTATCCATCCCTCCAGCAGTTGGGCAGGGATGAACCCCCCCCCACCCTCCTGGAGCATCTTCCCACCCGGGATCCTTCGGGAGTTCCCAGAGCACCAAGCCCACTGTGATCCCTCTCCCAGGGATTTTATCGGCTGGGGTGATTGCAATCCCTTATCCCCCTCACTCCAAGGGAGCATCACCCAGGAGGACCACAAACAAACCTCTGGGTACCACCCTGGGGCAGAACCATCACCATCACATCACCCCCTCCGCTCCGGACATCTCCCGTGTCCCCAGCAGGTGCCAGCCCGGCCACCATCCCCTTCCACCACCCACACGGTGCCAAACGTGAGCCCTCGGCACGCTCGGGCAGGGGAAGAGGCCCCGACCCCTTGGATCACATTGAGCAAGACCCGGTAAACCCCCAAATCCTGAAGTTATGCTTTTGCAAGATTTTGGATTTTCTCTCCGGGGCCTCGAGCCCCATCCCGGAGTGACGCAAGGTCCCGCTGCTCCCGCAGCATCAAAGGTTGCTGGAGCCGGATGTTTTCGCCCCCTGAAAGGCGCCAGCCCTGGAAGTCGGAGATTTACAGTCCGGCAAGAGCCATAAACCAGGAATTTTGGGAGCCGGTTTGAATCCCGGCTGAGCGATGATGAAATGTCCCAGCCTGTCCTCACCAGCCTGCAAGAGGAGGAGATTGCGCAGCCTCCGCTCCATCCCACGGTTTCCTCCGGCTCTTCCCGGGCCGTTAGCACATCCTTTGGCATCGGAAGGTCGGGTTTAGGAAGGTCGGGTTTATCCAAACGCCTCTTCCCAGTGGATCCCTCGGCTCGGCACAGCTCCCACCTACCTGGCAGGGTTCTAGAGCGGGAATGATGTTCCCAGGGACTCCTGGAGCTCAGAGCACCTGAGATGGGAATGAGGGTGATCAGGAGCTGATGCCACAGGGCTGTCACTTCTCCACACACATCAAGCAGGAGAGAAACTGGGAGATCCGGTGATGAAAGCATCACACAGAGGCCAGCGGTTGGAAAGCCTGCTGGGAAGCCCAGGAAAAGCTCAGAGCATGCACTGCTGAGCCTGGGAAGGTGTGGAAGTGTCCCAGGCCAGCTTGGATGACGCTTGGAGCAACCTGGGACAGCGGAAGGTGTCCCTGCCCATGGCAGGGAGTGGAACTAGGTGGGCTTTAAGATCCCTTCCAAGCCAAACCATTCCATGATTCTCTGTAAATAGCTTTTTTTTCCTCCTCTCCATCTCCAGGGAACAGGGATGAAGTGTGGTGGGGGCCGTGGGTGCCACCCCAGAACCCCCCCTTCCCCCAGGCGAGGTCGAGGGGAAGAAACCGCCTTGCAAACTGCTGAGATGGAACTTGTAAAAAACCAGGAAGGGCAACACGAGCATGAGTCACTTCCCCACGGAACGTGGGCTGGATGCAGCCCTGAACTCCAAGCAGCTGGAGCAGGGCTTGGAGAGGGACCGGAGGAGCTCCCGGTTGGATTCAAGGACAAACCCCCAAACTGGCCACGTGGAACGAGGGGGTCCTGAAAATCCATCTCTGCTCCTGATCCTTGGGATGGTGGTTGAGGGGTTACCCCTGCCCTCCCAGCTCTGGTGGGGGGGGCAGAGCACAGATGAGGGGGGTCCAGAGGGCTTCGATCCCCCAAAAAGCTGGAAATTTCCCTCAGGTGCACGAGCTGGCAGAAACCTTGGGGTTTGTTTCTTTTTTTTTTTATGTTTTTGTAGAGTTCCTTATCACAAGTGGTGAGAGGGGAAGTGCCACCCTCCAGATTTTGGGTCTCTCAGTTCCTCTCAGCTGTCGAGCAACGGGATCCCAAAAATGTGCCCAGAGGGTGGGCATCACCCTGGGACCCACAGAGAGTGGGGTTACAGCTCCCAGCAGCCAGAGCTTCCCACTGCAAGGCAAACAGTGATGGATCAGGAGCTCCCCACATCCCACAGGGACCTCGGTGCACCCTGAAATCGCTCGGACTGAGCAAGTTTGACAGCAGAGGAGAGAAATTCCCAGAAAATGAGGCAAATGATGCTTTCCCATGGCGTGTTTTTCCAAGGGATAAGAAGGGAAGAGCAGCCTGGTTGCTGCCACCCCAAGAAGATCCAAGGTGCCCTTGGGGGGTTTGGTTTCAAGGGAAGGTGGGGCTGGAGGCACCTCTGGCACTTCCAGGGATAATTGGGAGCGAGAAAACCCTCGGGGAAGGGGAAGAACCCAGCCAGGGGGGGTCAAATCCCAGATTTCCAAGGGGATTGCAGCTCCATCCCATCTCATTTGAGGTGTGGGGAGGGGCACAGAGGGGTGGGAGGCAGGGTTGTCCCTGCACTGCCGGCGTGGGATGTTTGGGAAGCCGCATCCAGTGTTTTCCCAGCGCCGGGCGCTGTCGGGATGAATCGGCAGAGTGGACGCTGCGCTGACCTTTGGATGTTTCTAAATTAAAGGCAACCAGGACGGGTCAGGCCCCCTCACAGCAGGGATCACATTTTTCCCCCTTTGCTCCAAAGGGTTTACGGCATCTCCCAAAAATGAGACTTCTGCTCCACTTGGACAAAGACATTCCTGCCTCTACTGGGCCTCTCCCACCCCCGGTCAATGATTAACTCGGATTCCCGGCCCCCCCTCAGCCCCAGGAAGGGCAGGAAATGCCTCCAATCCAACCACCAAAAATGGAACACCTTCCTCATGGAGATGCTTTCATCACCAGGATGTTCTCAGCTTCCAAGGAGCGTCTTTCCTGGAGGGATTCCCAGGACACTCCGGTGAGGATGCTTTGCAACTGGCGATGGTGTTCCCCCATCAGAAGGTATAAACACCTCGAGGGCATCGTGGAGCTGGACTTTGTGGGGTTTTGTGGCTCTCTTGCAGCTCAGGATATTCGGGATCATCTGCAGGAGCAGCTGGGAACAAGCTCGGCCCGAGCAGGATTGATGTGGTGGTTGTTGAGAAGCAGCTTTAAAAAGCAGTTTTTCCATGGTGGGAGATGCCTCTTGACCCTCCAAAGTGCCAAAAAAGCCCCCTTCCCTCCATTTTCAGTGTAGATCCAGGAGGGATTCCCACACCAAGGCTTTTGGGAGCATTGTGATCCCTTGGGATGCTGGGATGGGACCCAGGAGAGGAGCATGAGGCTCCAAAGGGACCCAGATGAGCTCGAAATCCTTCCTCCAAAAATCTTCCCAACACGGAGCAGACGGGAAAAACGGATGAAAGGAACACAATCCAACCTGGGCACATCCAAGAGCAGCATCTCTTTTCCCAGGGAAACCCTTGGGAGATGCTACAGCGGGAAGGACAACTCCAAAAGCTCCTTAAAACTGGAGGATTTTAAGAGCCTGGATGGGATTTTTTTTTTTTTTTTTTTTAAGTGAGGGGAAAAACAGATGAAGAAAAAATCAAGTCCAACCTGGGCACATCCCAGAGCAGCATCTCTGATGCTGCAAGGGAAGGACAACCCTAAAACCATAGGATTTTGAGAGCCCGAATGGGTTTTTTTTTTTTTTTTGAAGCACGAGGTTTCAAAACTCCGGACGAGGAACGAGGGCGGAAGGGGCTGGAGAATTCCAGCCGGGGTTGCCGTCAGCCCGACCTCCAGCAGAAATAAACGGGATTTATTTGTGATCCCAAACGCGGGCCGGGCTCCACGTGCCCGTCAGGAGGGAATTAGTCACCGGAGCGTGACTCGGCAAAGGGTTGTGTACACAGGGCACGGAGCACCCACAGCAGAGGGAAGCAGCTGGAGAGGAGCAGCAGGAAAGGATTTTCCCCCCTCCACCACCATCCCCCTCAGGCTGGTTGGGAAGTGGCCAGGAAAATCCCACTGGTGGGGAATGTCCATGTGTATCCCCCCCTGGAAGGTTGGGTCCAGGTGGGACCACCTGGCAGCAGGGAGAGGGAAGCGTGGTTGGAAGGCACGGTGAGGAGGCTTGGAATGGGGAATTAGGCAGGCAGAGCATCGACCCTGGATTGGGAAGCTCATGCTGGGAGTTCTTGGCTGTGCTGGGAGGATGCTCATCCCCGGGAGCACATCCCAGGGTGGGAGAGGCAGCGAATCCTGCTCTGGGACACGTGTGGGACGTGTCCTGGGGCACGTCCTGGGACCTGCTCTGGAATGTACTTGGGATCTGCCCTGGGATTTGCCCTGGGACCTGCTTGGGATCTGCCCTGGGATTTGCCCTGGAACATGTCCTGGGACATGTCCTGGGACCTGCTCTGGAATCTGCTTGGGATGGGGCCTGGGATTTGCCCTGGGACCTGCTTGGGATCTGCCCTGGGATTTGCCCTGGGACATGCTTGGGATCTGCCCTGGGATTTGCCCTGGAACATGTCCTGGGACATGTCCTAGGACATGTCTTGGGATTTGCCCTTTGACCTGCCCTGGGACATGTCCTGGGACCTGCCTGCACATGCCCCACCGGAGGCAGCAGTGCTCAGAGCAGGCAGGAAATTCCAGCCATTCCCCTGCCCCGGATGGATCCAGCTCTGGGGAGCAGCAGCTGCAGGAGAGGGTGGGCTCTCCTCGGGCACCTTTGCCTGAGCTCAGCTTTGATTTGCAAGCTGGGAAACCACGGCGAGGGAGCAGCCTGCCAGCTGGACACTGCCCAAAATTCCCACCTCGTTTAGGAAGGGTCTGGAAGGCTCGAGGAGAGGGGGAGCGGAGTGGGATGGTAAAGAATTAAGATCTACAAGGGGCCAGTCCACCAAAGGGATCTCCTCCATGAATCTCTGGATCTCCACCAAGGAATCCAAGCGGGATGCTCCATGATGAGCCTCCTCAGCACTGGGAAAACCTTGGATCTGTCCCTCCAGGGAACTGTTTGCAAAATGACCTCATGGACACATGACTCGCTCCAAAACATGACATCACCCGTGCAGGAAACGCTAATCACCTTATAAAGGGAATTAAAAGGAGAGTGATGTCACCAGGGGTTGGCTGAGGGAGGGCCAAGGAGTTCCAGTCCTGGCTCAGCTGGGAGGGAGATCCCAAATTCCCGGTGCCCAGCACGTGCCGGGTGTTGGTGGGTGGAATAAAAGCTCCATCTCCCAGCAAAGGCAAGATCACCGTGGCAGCTCAGGAAAAGAAGGGCATGAAGAAGACAGAGGAAAAGCAGAGATTCAAGAAGAACAGGGATATTTTTCCTTTCTGATCCCCCCTCCAGGCACAAACCAGCACCCTTTCCTGCCATCTCTGCCACACCAGGGAAATCAGGACCAGGAGAAGCCCCCAGGGCCACGCTGGAGCTGTGGAGGGGTTGGACCCTCCCCAAGTCCTGGATCAACCCGGATCTGTGGAGGGGTCACACCCTCCTCCCTTCCACTGTGCCACCCTGGGGTGACACCAAGCACCACGTGCCCACGTGGCAGCACCATCTGGTGGCACCAGCCCTCCCAGCCACCCCAGTTTGCTCCCAGTCAGGCCCAGCGGCAGCAGGACCAGGGACAGGAGCCTCAAAACCAGCCAGCAAAGCACTTCCATCCCCGTGGAGGGGTTTAAAGGACACGTGGAGCCAGAGTTAAACTCTTTATTTCCTTTGAAACACGGGTTTAAATCCTCAGTTACAAAGTCCAGTCTGGCAGTACAAGCTGAGAGGACACAGCCCCTTTTGGGACAAGGAGTAAAGGGGGGGGGGTTGTTGGGGTTTACAAGGCACTGCAAGAACACACGGAGGGAACGGGAGCCCCGAGGGCATCGGGGTTGTTGCTCCAAGAGTCCTGACGAGAGCACGAGGTGGGAGACACCTGAGATACCCAGACAGACACTGGGGGTTTTCACCAACTGGACAAACACTCGAAGAAGATATAAAAAAAAAAAAAAAAAAAAAAAAAAAAAAAAAAAAAAAAGACCTCTCAGGAATTTGGGGCCAAGCCAAGCCAAAAATTGAGAATGAGGTGGTAAATCCTCCGCCCCTTCCCTCTGTCAGGTCCCTGCGTGTTTGTGTCAGCGAGCCTGGAGAGCTCCCACCTCTCAAGGGCATCCTCAGCAACCACGGGGAGGGGGGGAAGGGATTCCCCACCACCTTTTTTTTTTTTTCCAGCAGTTTTCAGGCCAGTTTTTCCCACCCCAAATCCATCGCCCTCCCCGCCCGTTCTGCTTCCCAAAGGTGAAGCCCAGCACAGGACAAGGCACTCCCTGATCATCAAACGTAAACATTTTGTGATTTAAGAAGCTGGTGCTGAGAGAGGAAACCTGAAGGTGTGAAGTGTTTTAAGTACCACGGAGTTTTATTTTAAGGGCAGTGATAGCAGTTCCGTTTCCCATCTTTGATTCCTGTCCACGGGGAGGCGACTTCCCTTCTCTGCTTGGCCTTAAAATAAGACTGAGCAGGAGCAGGTCCCGGGGTTCCAGTCAGTACCTCGAAGAATTAACGACATCCTCAGCTTTGGAGCTTTGGCAGAATATCACTTTCAGCACATAAGACACTCATCAGACGGGAATACAAGTTTGTTTGTTTTTCTTTTTAAGAAAAAGTGCACTTTATACTGCAAAAAATTAGGGATTCTGGTGCAAAAATAACAAATCCATCTACATCAAGACGAGTATTTACGGTATCAACAATGGGGGGGGGGGGATTTATCCAAGTCCATAAAGTTCTAAAGAGCCTTTGCAACTCCGAAATTCCTATCGTTAAAATAATATTAAATCGTTAAAATATTATTGGATAAAGTATTAAAGGAAAGGAGATAAAAAGGGGAGGGAGTTACTTTGGGAAAGGATCTGTACAAATGAATCCTGACGGTTTCATCTGCAGTGGAAGGGGTGTGTGTGGGGGGGGGGAGAGTGAAATCTGGAAATCTGAATTAGAAAAAGTAATTAAACCCAAGTAATTCTTATGTCTAAACATCCTGATTTTCAGGCAGCTTTCAGACACCACCGCTCCCTCCTGCAGCAGCCGTGTCTGAGAACCCGCTGGGGGCGAGAAACCCAGGAGGAAATTCCAAAAGATTCCTGAGTCCCAACAAATTAAACCAGGAAACCCCACGGCCAGCCTATCACTGCTGCTGCAGCTTTGGCAGGGGGGGGAGTCACCAATTCCCTAATTTTCAGGGTTTTCCCATTTTTTTTTAATTTTTTTTTTCTGGTTTGAAGAAGCTCCTCCTCCTGCAATTCCTTTTCTCCATCTCACCAAAAAACCAAAAACATTTCTCCCAAAAATTCCCTCCTTTTGGGGGTGAGAGCAGAGCAAACAGTCCAGGGTTTTTTTGTGAAGTCTGAACACACCCCCCCCAGTCAGGTCTCCCCTGGAAGGAACTCTGGGATGCTCAGCAGTTCTGGGCTGCTCACGCCACCAACCCCACTCCACACCTCGAACCCTCTTCCTGACCTCTGCCATCCCTTCCCCACCTCTCTCCCACGGCTGGGAGGAAACAACCAGGCTGGGGAATGCTCCAGGTAATTAACTGCTGACAGGTTTTGAGATTCTCTCCAAAAACTGGCCCCCACAAAAAGATCACAAACGGTTTCTGCACCAGGTAAAAAAAAAAAACCAAAAAAATCCCATCCAGGATCGCTCAGGTCAGGAGGGACTCACTGGGATCATCAGTCCTTAAGGAAAAGAACCTTCCAAGCTCACAATTCCCTTTTCCCCCCCGTGGTTATGAAGCAGATCCCCTGTGTTTAATTCACCTCCTGACAGCAGCACCACCAAATGAAGGCATTTAGGAGCACCTGGAGTTCCTCCAAACCCTCGGCAGCATTGAATGACTGGAACAATCCAACTGTCACCCCAAACCTGCCCAGCACCTTGGCCAGTTCCCCCCTTGCCCCAAGCAGATAAATGACATCACACCCCCATCCAGTGGAACCTCCCTAAATTCCCTCTTCCACACCAAATACCCTCACAGCCCCATTTCTCCACATCCCCACTTTTGCAGTCACGTTTTTCCAAGTGACAGGCACAGGCGGGGGATGAACAACCCCAGCTGAATTTCCTACACTTCCACTCACTAGTACAAAGTTGGTTTTTTTGGGGGCTTGGCAATGGGTTTCCCAGTCAGTGCAAATCAGCAAAATCCTATTTATTGATGAGCTGGAGGAGGGAGCAAAATATAGGATGACACAAAACATGAGCTTTTTGGAAGCTCTGAGTCAGTTTGGACATCCTATTCCCCCAAAAAATATGTGCACCTGAAGGAAAAGTTTGGTGGATTCAACAAAAAAAGCTTTGAAATCACCCACTCCCTGCTCCCAAAAAAAAGTATTTAATTTAGGTTAGATTAAATAAAATCAGTTTAATGCCTTTTTTTCTTGCCCCAAGTTTCGCTACATGGAATTTCTCTATGACCACGACGCCCTCAAAAACACAATCTCAGGACTAATTCTCAGAAATTCCATCCCTACATCCTCCTCCCCCCAAAAAAAAAAAAGAGTATAAAATAAATTATGTTTTCTAAAGGAACTGATCCCGCGGAGCTTCACAAGAACTGATTGGGAGGAAACGCAGAGCTCGGAGCGACACCCAAAGAGAATCATCCCCCCCCCCCAAAAAAAAATAAAAATGGGATTTTTAACGCTGACACATCCAAGGCCAAGCACTTAGACAGCAGCAGGCACGGAAACCGGCTCTGGATTTTCCCCTGGAATAGCAGAGAGCACCCAAAGCAGGAATATTTATGGGCGTTGAACGGGATGTAACTCCCCAGGCTGAACAAACTGGCGTGGGAAGCTCTTCCCACGGAACTGCTGCCGTCTGAGCTCCCTTGCCGGAGGATTTGGAGCCACCAGACGCATCCAGAGGGATCTCCGGAGCTCCAAAGGGTGTGGGAACACCCAGCAGGCAGGGATAGACAGGGAACACCTCACCTGGAGACACGGATCCAACACGGAGCCCACCCAGCTCAGGGACCCCCCCCCCACGGCTCCATCCAGCCCTTCCCGCTCCTGCTGCAACTCCACACTTGGGAATTCTGGTATAACCTCACCATAACCTGCTGATCTTCCACTCCTGTTTTATCCACAGCTACGTTGGAGGGAGAATGAAACAGCTTAACTGGAAATGACTCCATCACCAAAGCTCCCGGGATACTCCTCGTTCCCGAGTTTAGCAGCTAAGAAACACCCAGGGGGAAAACTTCCCACCAACAAAGGGATAAACCTACGGGATAAGTAGCTCCACTAATCACCAAAAGAGGAAAAAAAAAAAAAGAAAAAAAGCATCAAACCACGAAGATTTCAACAAAATATTAAATAGAATAAATTACTCATCGGAAAGTCTGACAAGTGCTACCTCGGATTTGATGGGGGATGTTTCCATCGGAAAGGAGAGGGAAAACAGAGGGAATTTCCCCTGGGTCTGCCCAAAACTCTTCATCCACAGGTGCCCTCGGGAGAGCTCTTGCAGCTGGAAAAGTCTTTGTCCTCTCCCCAGGGTTACAAGGAGTGGTTTGTCCTTTGCCATCCTATTTTTCCCGGCAAACAGTCCTATTTTTCATCCTATTTTTTTCCCGGCAAGTCCAGGGCAGCTCTCACTGAGAGATACTATAACAGAGCCAGTCAGCATTGGAAAAACTAAAAGAATGGGGGTTTTAAAACGTTTCAAAAAGTTGGTTTATATATATATATATATATATATATTTGTAAAAGTATTAATTCAAATCACAGACTTCTTTCACTGAAAAGGCCCCTCAACGAGCCCGAAAGGTTCCTCAATCACCAATTTTGAGTCTGTTCCCGCTGCAACATCTTCTGGTTTTTGTTGGAATCTCGTGATTTGGCAGCAAAATCTCCACACACCACCCCTTTTTTCAAGTCCTGCTGGGATCCTGCCTGCACCCTTCCCCGAAATAACTCCTGGGAAAGTTTTGATGCCTCCGCTAAACCCCAGGCGGGGTTTCGGTCAAACCTCACCCTCCCAAACCTGGAAAAATCTGCAACTACAAGAGTTATAAATTACTTTAAACCTTCACTTTAAAACCTTAAGAGGGAAGCACCGAGAGGCCAGGACAAAGTTGGCCTTTGGCAAAGCCCTTGAACCGCTGATGATCCGTTTCAGACGCGCACGCGTTGGGTGCAGGAGGCACGTGGTCGACTTGGGGGAGGGAGGTGGGGGAAAAAAAAAAAAAAAAAAAGACATTTGGGAATATTTGGCGCGAGTTTGGCCCCCCCAGAAAACCAGATCCTGCTCCGGATTTTCCCCTGGAACAGCAGAGAGCACCCGAAATAGGAATATTTACAGGTGTTGAACACGCAAGAGGAACCCGTCTGAAGGGTGTGGGGGGAGGAGTCAGTGCCTAAAATCATTTCCCATTTCAGCAGAGCAACTGGAGACTCCTCATCCCCACCAAACTCTTCTCCAAGGCAGTCCCACGCCACTCCAGCTCTTTCCAGATGCACTTTTACCTCTAATTTGGGTCAAAGAGAGGGGTGGGGGGCGT
>NW_020956713.1:98147-99556 GCF_003031625.1 Empidonax traillii | reverse complement strand
TTTCCCCCCCAAGTACTTGAGTGACGGGGAAAATTCCAGAAGTGCAACACCAGGATGGTCTCTCTCCCTGCCCTCAGTGTTCATGCTGACAGTTGATTTTGTCCTCGGAGTGCTCCAAGAGATCCAGCATTTCCTCTATGATGGCCTGCAGGGCCCGGCCCAGCTGTTCCGCCGAGTACGGTTTTCCCAGCGGAGGGACGTGAACAAACGCCGACCTCCCACGGCTCTGGTACAAGGAGGTGTAGTAAGTGAAGTCGCAGAGGTACCTGAAAGGCAAAAAAAAGGGATTATCTACACAAAAAAATCACAAATCCAGGCCGGGAGGAACTGTTAATGGAGTAGCATAACAGCGGTGGCACGCCGGGGTTAGTGGAATGAAGCAGAATATGAGCCTAGAATTGTGAGTCTGGGGTTGTTCTAATTAAATCTAAGACCAAAAAAACCATGAAGAGCTGGTTTTTTTTATCCATGATGGTTGGGTGACCACCGAAAGACAGGTGGTGGTGCCAACCCTGTGAGAAGTGAGGTGTGGGAGACTTCAAAAACCCTGTGGATGTGGCACCTGGGGACACGGGTTAGTGGTGGCCTTGGCAGGGCTGGGGGGAATGGCTGGACTTGATGATCTTCGAGGGTGAAGAAGATCACCCAACCCTGTGATTCAGTGAAAAGTGTGTGGATTGCAGGGGCCTCAAGAGCTGAGCACGAAGAGAACACACGTGACACGACGACGAGGTGGTGGCTGCCCCCTCCCTGGAAGCATCCAAGGCCAGGCTGGAGCAACCTGGGCTAGTGGGAGGCGTCCCTGTCCGTGGCAGGGGATGGCACTGGGTGAGATTAAGACCCCCCCCTTCCCACCCAACCCCTTCCAGGAGCCCACGACTCCCCTCCCTGTCCCCGCGGATCGCACCTGCCGGCGTCCTTGGAGATGGTGACGGCCACGTCCAGCCCCAGAGCCGAGACCCTCTTGCAAACTGTGTCCATGTCAATGATGGAGTCGATGCACTCCGGCCCCCCCTCCACGCAGCACTGGGAGCCCGGGCAGAACCGGCAGTTGTCCAGCCCTTTGTAACCCACGTTGTGGCCGCACTTCTCCAGGGTGACCGTCGTGGCCATGCCCGAAACTCCCACGTGAACCACCAGCTGCGAAGGGAAGAGAGAAAACGAGTTGGATCGACCCCCCCATCAAAAGGCCTGATCCTCATGGGAGCCTTCCAAGCTCTGGATATCCGTGATTCCTGCCCGTGGCGGGGGGGTTTAATGACTGGATGCTCTGCCCTGGCTGATGAGGTGGTGACTGGTCACAGGCTGGACTCTGGGATCCCAGAGGGAGCTTTTCCAGCAGAAATCATTCTGTGATGGCAGGGATAGATGGGATACTGGGAAGGAATCCTTCCCTGGGAGGGTGGGCA
>NW_020956713.1:74668-98126 GCF_003031625.1 Empidonax traillii | reverse complement strand
TGTGTTGTTTTTTTTTTTTTCCCCCCCAAGTACTTGAGTGACGGGGAAAATTCCGGAAGTGCAACACCAGGATGGTCTCTCTCCCTGCCCTCAGTGTTCATGCTGACAGTTGATTTTGTCCTCGGAGTGCTCCAAGAGATCCAGCATTTCCTCTACGATGGCCTGCAGGGCCCGGCCCAGCTGTTCCGCCGAGTACGGTTTTCCCAGCGGAGGGACGTGAACAAACGCCGACCTCCCACGGCTCTGGTACAAGGAGGTGTAGTAAGTGAAGTCGCAGAGGTACCTGAAAGGCAAAAAAAAGGGATTATCTACACAAAAAAATCACAAATCCAGGCCGGGAGGAGCTGTTAATGGAGCAGCATAACAGCGGTGGCACGCCGGGGTTAGTGGAATGAAGCAGAATATGAGCCTAGAATTGTGAGTCTGGGGTTGTTCTAATTAAATCTAAGACCAAAAAAACCAGGAAGAGCTGGGTTTTTTTATCCATGATGGTTGGGTGACCACCGAAAGACAGGTGGTGGTGCCAACCCTGTGAGAAGTGAGGTGTGGGAGACTTCAAAAACCCTGTGGATGTGGCACCTGGGGACATGGGTTAGTGGTGGCCTTGGCAGGGCTGGGGGGAATGGCTGGACTTGATGATCTTCGAGGGTGAAGAAGATCACCCAACCCTGTGATTCAGTGAAAAGTGTGTGGATTGCAGGGGCCTCAAGAGCTGAGCACGAAGAGAACACACGTGACACGACGACGAGGTGGTGGCTGCCCCCTCCCTGGAAGCATCCAAGGCCAGGCTGGAGCAACCTGGGCTAGTGGGAGGCGTCCCTGCCCGTGGCAGGGGGTGGCACTGGGTGAGATTAAGACCCCCCCCTTCCCACCCAACCCCTTCCAGGAGCCCACGACTCCCCGCCCTGTCCCCGCGGATCGCACCTGCCGGCGTCCTTGGAGATGGTGACGGCCACGTCCAGCCCCAGAGCCGAGACCCTCTTGCAAACTGTGTCCATGTCAATGATGGAGTCGATGCACTCCGGCCCCCCCTCCACGCAGCACTGGGAGCCCGGGCAGAACCGGCAGTTGTCCAGCCCTTTGTAACCCACGTTGTGGCCGCACTTCTCCAGGGTGACCGTCGTGGCCATGCCCGAAACTCCCACGTGAACCACCAGCTGCGAAGGGAAGAGAGAAAACGAGTTGGATCGACCCCCCCATCAAAAGGCCTGATCCTCGTGGGAGCCTTCCAAGCTCCGGATATCCGTGATTCCTGCCCGTGGCGGGGGGGTTTAATGACTGGATGCTCTGCCCTGGCTGATGAGGTGGTGACTGGTCACAGGCTGGACTCTGGGATCCCAGAGGGAGCTTTTCCAGCAGAAATCATTCTGTGATGGCAGGGATAGATGGGATACTGGGAAGGAATCCTTCCCTGGGAGGGTGGGCAGGCCCTGGCACAGGTTGCCCAGAGAAGCTGTGGCTGCCCCATCCCTGGGAGTGTCCAAGGCCAGGTTGGATCAAAGGAGTAACCTGGGCTGGTGGGAGGTGTCCCTGCCCGTGGCAGAGGGTGGGACTGGATGACATTTTTAAGGTCTTTCCAACCCAAACCAGCCTGTGATTCCACGATTCTATTCCCAGTTAAGGATGGAGCTGTTACAAGAGTTCTCCCAGGTGCTTCAGAGCAACTTTATCAGGGGTTTAATACAGCACAATTTTTGTTTCACCCCTTCCTGACATAAATTGTGATTTAATCAGGGTAAAAACCAGCACTGGCTGCTGGAAGAGCCCGGGTGGCACAGACTAACCACGGGTTGTCTAGACAGCCCTTTGCAGTGGCCTCTTCACACCCACTGCTCCCATGAATTGGAGCACTCTGAGCTGTAAAATCCTCCAAATTCACGTGTTCTCACTACAAAAAGATGAAAAGATCTGGGCAGGGACCACCAGTCTGAAGGAAGACGTTAAAAATGGGACTTCACATGATGCTCTCTGTGGGTTTCGAGCCTTTGCTGGGGGGTTTTCCTGCCTTTACTCACTCACTTGGGGGCTGTGCTTCTTCCACAAGGCAGGGATGAGTCGTTGCACTGTCTGGTATTCAACAGGGACCTCGTAGACGTGCAGATCCACGTCCTCCCGCAGTCCCAGCTTCTCCAGCTCCTAAAGACGCCAGGGGAGCAACAAAACCGAGATGGTCAGACGCGGGATTTACCTCTGGAAGGTTTAACGGCAGAGTGAGAGACTAATATCAGTTTACAGCAGGTTGTGTAACCTTGTAAACAGCACCTGGAGGGAGTTTACAGCTAAAACTGTGAAAAAAAAAAAAAACTAACCAAAAAACAACAAAACCCAAACCATAATGGAAACAACAAAGGCATCTCCCCACCTGTGTTAACAGTTCCACCCACAGGACCGTTTGTTTGGCTCTGATGTGTGTGAACAAAGACATCAACATTTAACTGACAGTAGTTATCAGCAACACCCACACTCCAAGGGAAGGCTGGCTCCGTTATTTATAGAGGGAGAGTGTCATAATCCCTGCTTTTTTTCTTTTTCTTTTTTTTTTTTTCAAGAAGTGACTAGGTGGAGAAGGCAGAAGTGGAAGGATTAGATCCATCACCCGTGCTGGCCTGCAGAGTAAATTCACATTTTGTTGTCAGATAAAGAGCTCTCGGGGCCCGGTGACAGCACTGGTGATTCAACTCACACAGTGAATTTTCTCTCCCTCCATGGCATGAAAACATCCCAAGGCTTTAAAACCAGAGACAAGGGTGGGTTTTTCTCCTCCCCCAGGTATTCCTGAGTGGAAAGCACTGTTTGATCCCAACACTGGGAGCTCCCCTTGGTTCTGGATGCTCTTCCTTGGCCTCTGGGGACACTCCAGAACCACCAGCAAGGCTCCACTTGGATGTTTTTTCACCTGGTACTGCAGAATTAAACCTTTCAGAGCCGCCAAACCCAAACTTCCAAGAACTCAAGGATAAACCCACGGTGGCCTGAGGAAAAAATGCTCACAAACTAAACCACCAGCTGAGCCCCAATTTAGGAGCCAGGCTGCACCAGGGGGCACTTTTCCAGCAGGACCTTCAACGTCCCTGCCCATGGCAGGGGGTGGAACTGGATGAGCTTTCAGGTCCCTTCCAAGACCAATTCCATGATTCCCTGGTTCTCCAAGTCCTTCCTCCTCTCCTGAGGGCAGAAGGAGCCCACGTGCTCTCACACCTCATCTCCAGCTCTGTGTCTCACCAACCCCTGCAGTTGTTCTTACGGTTCTGAGGCAGAATCATCAAAGGGCACTTCAAAATATTCCTGAATGACCGAGTTATCTCGGGCTCAGGTTCAGATCTGGAGCTGCTCTTTGAAGCGATTCTCGGGCTTTTTATTTTCCTCCTTGCAAAACTTCAGGCCGAGGAGCGCAGATCAGCTCTTTTCCCTTCCAAACTTGCGTTCCCCCAGGTTAAAAATTAAAAATTAAAAGGCAGCTGAGAGAGAACGTGAGGTTTTGGCTTCCCCCATCACCATCCTTACCCCCCTCCTGTGTATAAACACGAGCAGTGCTTTAGTATCATTTTTTTCTGTGTTATCAGCATGAGTGGTTTTTTACAGAGGGGGATAAAAAAAAAACACAAAGCAAAACAACAAACCACCTTTCACACTTGTAGGGACAAAACCACAGCGGTGTAACAAGATTTAAGGTTAAGCAAAACACACAGAAAGGCAGGAGTGAGACTTTTCACAGGCCAGCAGATAGGAGCAACAATGATAAATCACTGGCTCTGGCTCTGAGGGCAAGGCTGATATTAAAGCCTTGCTGTATTGATTAGTGTCTGGCACACTCAGACATTCATTACCAGAGGTGGATGTAAGTGATGGTTCATCACAGCTCCTTTACACAAAATCTGCCTTCAAAACCTTCCCTGGCTTATGGGCTTGTAAAAAAAACGAGGGGTTTACAAATGAGAGCATTCAAACCCCTCTTTGGGGGCCTTAATTGCTTGGGATTCATCACCACCCCTCTTAACCAGAAGAGATGCTCCTGAAGGATTAGGAAGGAGGATGAATCTGGGGGGTGAGAAGTTTCAACTGGCTGAAAAGAAAACAGCACCTCCAGGAGGAAGATGCACCCCCCCTCCAGACAGTTAAACCTTAACTTTACCAACCCACAGCTCGCTTTTTAACCAAACCCAGCGCTCGATAATGAAGATATTTGTAGTCGTTCCCCCCTCCCTCTAGCCCCCCAACAACTTCTTCCCCCCCTCCCAGCCCTGTCTACCTGACAAATACAGCAAACCCAACATGTGTGACCGATTCCCTGACCCCTCCACAATGCTGCTCTTTGTGAGCCTCTAATATCCTTATCAGGTCTGTCTAGACACCCTGACAGCAATTGTCCTTCCTAATGTCAAAACCCACTCTGACCTCTCCTCCTCCTCCTCCTCCTCCTCCTTCTCCTCCAGAAGCTCTTTAGGGGGGGATGAAGGAGCTTCCCAGCCCACAGGGCACACCTGTGTCTACACCTAAAGTCGCACCAGGGAGGGCAGAAAAACGCGCCGGAGAAAAGTAATTTCTTTTTCAAAGTCCCTCCCAAGCGAAAACTGCAGCTGTAAAACCAAAAATATAATAATAATAATAATAATAATAAAAAATTCCTCGGATTAAATATTAAAAATATGAAAATACTCCACAGCAAATCCACGTCGACACAGGAGGGTTTTTGCTGGGAGCCTTAAAAGAAAGCAGGAGTTGTTCTTCCTGCCGAATTTACAGGGAAATCTCTAAGCAGGGATGAAAATCTTCAAAGATTTCATTTCATTATTAAGATTGCTGCTGCCACTGTTTAGGGTGCCCTAAAATCATTCAGAATTCAAACCCAAACAGTTACAACCAGGAACCCACTGCAGTTCCAGGGAAAAGCCACGCTGAGTTCTCCGTAAGGATCCAAATAAAACCAAAAACACCAGGGTGGCGTGGGGTGGTAAAAGCAGCAAATTTTATCCTCAGGATGCAGGATTAATAAAAGCTGTAATAAACCAGAACTAGCTTAGCCCTAAAAGCGAGGAAAGGAGGATTTCCAAAGATTGTTTAATTGATTTTTTCTTCTATTAAAATGCAGATCACACTGTCTGGGATTCGGGAACTCAGACACGCCTTTGTGTCCACTCCGCTCCATGAAGTCCCCCGTCTGAAACTCGCACAATGCCCACCTCGCCCGGGCTCAAAGACATGCTGTTCCCTTTTTTTGTCTGGGCCTCTGGGGGCTGAGACAGGGGAAGGAAAGGCAAATCCTCCCCGCTGCCTCCGAGCCGATGTTTTCAGTCACAATGCGCGAGCGATGAGACGCGACCCGGAGGCTCCTGAGGCAGCAGCTCTGAGTTTCCCCCTCTCAAAATACCCCCAACTCTGATTTCTCCTCTCCAAACACCCCCAATGCTGAGTTTCCTCCTCTCCAAACACCCCCAGCTCCGAGTTTTACACTTTTAAAAGCCAACAATCCCCCTAAAAATGGATTCTAAAGGCAGGTGGTGACTCCATCCAGCAGCCACTTCAGCAGCACTGAAGGAACAAAGTGCTGGTTCTCCCCAGGTTTGTTTTTGGAAGCAACATCACAACACCCACCACTCCTCCTGCTCCAGAAACACCCTTTTGTCTGCCTCCTCTGAAATAACAGTAGCTATTTACAACAGCTGCCACTACACAAGCAAGAACAAGCCAAATCAGTGCACCCTCACTCCTGAATTTTAATAACATCCTGTCTTTTTTTCCCCATCCACAACCTGCATATTCCCCCCAAACCGACCCTAACTCAAATATATTCATTCCCAAAAAAAGCTCTTGGAGGCAAAAGGTTTTGTCTTCTCCTTCCAGCCAACACATTAGACAGCTGGACATTAGTTGGCTGTAATTGATTAGAGAGTTTGTGATTTAATTTAAAAGCATTCGAGAGCAGATATTAATCTCAGAGGTCTGAAGGGGAGAGAGACAAGCTGGGGAGAAAAATAGATTTAATTCCCTGGGCAACTGTACTAAAAGGTACCCTGGAATTCCCAGTAGCTTTGACACAAACCACATCCAGAAGTGACAGAGAAGTGGGATAACGTGGCAGCACCATCTCCCTCACTGAGTGTTTTTACAGCAAGAAACCTTAATTCCACTGGAGAGGGCTTAATTCCTCCTCCTTGCCTCATTTGTGAGGTATCAGGGTCACACAGATGAACCCCCAGCACAGGCTGGGATATCTGGGGTGGCCTGTGCAGGGCCAGGAGCTGGACTCGATGATCCCTGTGGACCCAGCCCAGGATATTCCAGGATTCTGTGCAGATCCACAGCTCCAAGTGGCATAAATTTGATTTATCTGAGCAGGTGGGACCTGCTCCAGCGGTGTGTCCCCACCAGCTCCTGTCCCCAGCGAGGTCCAACTCCATCAGCCCAGCAGAGAGGGGTGATCCAAGGGGAGAAAGGAGGGAGCAGTGGCTGCTTTGCCTTGGAATTACCTTCCTCACACTCAACTCCACGAAACCAGTAGCTGGAAAAAATCTCCTCATGGATGAGTCTGGGTTTAAAGGTGAACCAGCTCATCCGGCTTCCAGTCAGGGCCGAGAGAAAAACATCCAAATTCTTCTGGCTTGGTTGGTTTGTTTATTTTGAACTCTCCAGGGCAGAGGAAGATTCCAGGCTCCCTGCCCCATTTAACAGGGTTCAAAGCTGGGAATTCCTTCCTTGCCTCAGCTAAATTAACTCAATCTCATTAAACTCTGCTGGTCAAGGGATTGTTCCCTGAGCGGTGAATCAAACATTATCCAGCTGACCATCTGGATATCTGCACTGAGCTGGTCTCAGCTAATAGACTGGGAAGAAGTTAGAAGTTACAAAGGGCCGGAAACCCAAAATCTGTAGGGATTTGTTCTCTGTTTTAAGGTGCTGAGAGGTGTTACCTGCACTGCAATCCAGCTGGCGTTCACAGCGTGCTCTCCAAAGGGCCCGAACCCTGCAAGAGAACAGAAACCCACCCTGGTGAGGTCACTGTCACAGCTCTGACTCCACTCCAAGTTGCAAAAAGGTTTGTGCTTTCCTAGTTCAGACATCCTGAAAGAAACCCCCCACTTTTACCACCCAAGCATCGAATGAGACACCTGCACGGAAATATTTCAACTGCAACCTTGTGCAGTGAAGGAAACCAAGAACTTGCCCCAAAAGAACCTTTTTTTTTTTTTATTTCCCCCAACAGACATTTGGGAAGAAGATTTTCTTTTTCCTTCCTGCACAGGTTAGAAAAACTTGTTATCAAAGAGGACTTGCTATCAACAGAGGACTTGGTGTCAGGGGATTAAATCATGATTGGATATTTCTATTCCTGCTTGCTTTAACCCACAGCAGATGCCTCCACAAGCCTTCCTCAAATGTTTTTTCTCCCCTAAAGTCTTCTCCAAGATCTTCATTAGCACTAATTACACCTCACAAGGAAATAATCAGGACTGTTCACAACCCACCTACCCCGAGCAGCAGAGGTTACAGTGGCATTATCAAAAATACCTCCTCACCACCTCTGAATCCCTAATGGATAACTTTGGAGTTAACTGGTGATCCATAACATCTTCTCCTGAGCAAGCACACAAAGGTTGGGCAATTTATCTGGGCGTAATGTCGATATGCTTTAATTTACAATGTCAGCATTGCCCTCTGAGCTTAATGCAATTAGGAGACATAAATTCTGCCCAGCTCCTGAAAGGATTCGAGAGGGACCACAAATATTAAGTGACACCTTAATGGAAATGCTGTGTTTGCCGTCAGCAGCCAGGCTGAGGTGATGCTGCACACGAGGAATTCACACAGCGCTGGCTCGTCCACGCCCGTGGATCAAAACCCCACGCTGGTATCTCCCCAAAATAAATATTCCCACAAAACCAAAGTGTCGGTGTGTTTTCCCGTTCAGCAAAACTCCAAGGCTGTAACACAATCTACGACTGCAGCACAGGGGGTTAAGGCAAATTAATGCCTTTTCAGCTGTTTCTGCAAGTCCTACACAACCCTCTGAAAACAAACACCCCAGCCTGCTGGCTTTAGTTCCGAAACAAAGTGCAACAACCTCACAAAATAAATAAAATATGCATTTTAACAACCCAGCCACCGAAAGGCTGCAATTCTACAGGTGTTCAAGGCACACAACACAACCCTCTTGCCCCGAACCCAAAGGAAAACTGGCACAAGCACAAGCAGGGGGGTATCACTGCCGTGACTCATGCCCTGCCCAGATCCCTGGAGTTATCCCTTCCGTGGGGGATAAGGAACTTTGTGGGCACGTCCGACCCCTGGGAGCACATCCACCCTGCAAGGCTCATTAGCAGCGAACCAGCTGCAGGGATCGTGACGGGATTATCTCCTTAACGAGTTCTAAAAAAGAAATTGTGCACAAATAACACTTATCCTCGGCCAGCACAGCCTCAGGAACCGAGCAGGAACGAGACACCGGCCCTGGTCTGAACAGGAATTTAACGTGACATCGATGACATTATCAAAAGAGGGGCAGAGCTGTGTTTTGTAACCAGACTTCCCCGAAAACGGGGAGGGGAAAAAAAAAAAAAAAAAAAAAGAGCCCGGAGAAGCCTTGCAAGCAGCAGAACATTCCCCGACACGCGTTTTCTGTTTAGTCACCACTGCCCCGCGCTGGATCCGGGGCTGGGAAAGGGAAGGATCCGCCACCTGCTTCTCCTCTCCCCACAACTGTTCCCTGCAAAGACACTTTTGCCTCCCATCTCAGCCGCCCCAGCCGAGCCCCCGCCATTCAAACGGCCTCAACTTCAGCTGCTGGGGAGGGAGGGGGGGAGACCTGAATAGTTTCAGGCGAGTTCCCCATTTGTCACAGAACGGCCTCACCCACAAATCACCCCGAGCGGCCTTTGTACCCCGGGGAAGAGCCTGACAGCGCCGGGGCCCCTCGTTCCCTGCCTTATTCTTCCCTCAGGGGCTTCTGCCCTGCTGAGGAAAGGGGGGTGGGATTTGGGGAGCAGCTTCCACACCTCGGTGGCTGGGGATGGGGTGCTCAGCGAGCAAATCCCATTCCTTCCGACCCTAAATTGGTTCTTCCCGCTCCTCGGCAGGCTCGGTTCCTGACTTTCCACAACCAGTAAAACCCCTGGGAGGGGGCTCAGGGATGGAAAAGGGGGAGCCAAGTCCCCGCTGCCTGGGCACAAGTGTTAGGAAAGCTGCTGCAAAGCCCCTCAAGCACGGGATCCCCCCAGCTCCTGACACCCCTCACACGTAGCAGTCCAGCCCCAAAGCCCCCCAGACCCTGCCCTCCATCCCCGGGGCTCCTGTTTGTCACCCCAAAACAGGTAGAGCCCCTGCAGACAGCCCCCCAGGGACAGCTTCCCCCTCTCCATCCCCTCCTGATGGGACAGCTGACTCCCAGCTCCTGGTCACACTCTCCCCTCCCTCACCTCGGGGAAGGGGTCCCCCAGCTACCTCCCCCTCCTAGACCCCTTTACATCAGGGAGGGGGTCCTCAAACCTACTCTCCCCACCAAGCCTCCCTCGCCGCAGGAAAAAAGTCCCCAAAACCACTCTCCCCTCAATCCTCTCCCACCTGCCTCCCTTCAGTTCCCCTCCAAGGGTTGGTTCCCTCGTCTGCCTCCCCCAAGCCCCCCTCACTTTGGGGAAGGGGTCCCTCACCTGCCCCCCTCCTGTCCCCCTCCAAGGGTTGGGTCCCTCACCTGCACCCCTCACCTTAGGGAAGGGGTCCCCAAACCCACCCTCCACCCCAAGCCCTCACTCACCTCGGAGAAGGGGTCTCTGACCTGCCCACCCTGCGCTCCCTCTTCACCTCGGGGAAGGGGTGCCCCATCCCGTCCCCCCCCCTCCCTGAGAGGATTTATCCTCTCAGCACAGCCCCATCCTCCCAGAGTCGCCTCGTACCCGTCACCACCACCGCCCGCCGCGGCTTCTCCATCGCGGCTCCGTCCCGTCCGTCCCGTCCCGTCCCGTCCCGCCGCCGCCGCCACCGCCCCGCACTGAGCGCGGCCCCGCCCCGCCGCTCCCGCCCCGCCCCGCAGCGCCCGGACCCGCCGCTTCCGCCGCCGCGGCGGAAGTCCCGCCGCGGGCCGGCCCCGAGAGCCCTTCCCTGCTCACCGGTCACCGCTCCCCGTAGCCCCAGGGAGTGCGGGAGGGGGGTGGTGTCGGTTCACCGTGAGCCCAGACGCGCCCGCGGGCGGGGGGGGCGTTGGTTCAACGAAACGCTCATCCTGAGCCCCCGCCGGGGGGCTCCCCGCGCGGCTGTGCGGGAGCTCGAACCGCGCGGTACCGGAGGGGTCCGCCCGGTCCCTCCCGCCCGGTCCCGGTCCCGTCCCAGGCGGCGCCGCCGCGAAGGCGCGGCCGGACCCGGGCGGCGCGGCCGGGGCCGAGTCCGCCCCGCGCTGATTGGCTGCGGCGGGGCCGCGCCGCTCGCTGATTGGTCTCGGCGGGGCCGCGCCGCGCGCTGATTGGCCCGGCGCGGAGCCGGGGGCGGTTTGAGCGGCAGCGCCCGGCGCGGCGGCGGCTCTGCGGGACCCGCACGATGGTGAGCGCCGGCGGCGGCACCGGGCGGGCACGGCCGGGGCGGGGCGGGGGTGGGGAGGGGGCTGGAGCTCCGGGGAGGGCCTGGGGCATCTCTCCCCTGCCCGGTGCCCCGCTCGGTGCGCGGGTGGGCGCGTCGGTGGGTCCGCCGGCGTCGCTCGGTGCCTGAGGCCTGTCCCCTCTGTTCCGCTCGCAGCTGCCTCTATCGCTGCTGAAGACGGCGCAGAACCACCCCATGGTGAGTACGTGAGTACCGGACACGATCCCGCCGCCCCTCCCGGCCTCGGTGGCACCGGGGGCAGGTCCCGGTACCGGCGTGACTCGTGTTCTCTCGCAGCTGGTGGAGCTGAAGAACGGGGAGACCTACAACGGGCACCTGGTGAGCTGCGACAACTGGATGAACATCAACCTGCGCGAGGTCATCTGCACGTCACGGGTAAGGCCGGGGTCACCCTGGCACTGGACAGGGACCACCACCCTCTGTGTCCACAGGGAACACCCAGCACCGGGCAGGGGTCACCCGGCCGCTGTGCCCCCAGGAACCATCCCCGAGGGATCCTGACCCCTGTCCCTGCAGCCAGGCCAGCTCTGCTGTAGCTCAGAGGCTGTTGCTCCTGTGGAAGTGTGACTGCTGCCCTTAGTTAATTATAAGATCCATAACAAAGGAACACACTGGGGCGGGGTGACTCCCTGCACAGCGCAGAATGAGGGGCTGGGGGGTCCCTCGCCCCCCTCAGTGAGGGTCTGGGGGCCACATGCCATGATCCTGAGCCGGGTTTCCCAAAAAATTGCAGCCTTCCCCCGTCACGTGCTGCCCCAGCAGCCTCAAACAAAAAGTGGCAGCGGGATGGATATCAGGCTGTCACTGCTCTTTCCCCTGCCCTGGAATATCAGAGCTCCATGGGAGAGACTGGCAGGGGTCCTTGTTCTTCCAAAAATCTCTCTGCAAACCCCCCCAGTTCCTGTTGTCTCCACAGCAGGAGTTCGGAGTGGTGTTGATGGAGGCACGTCAGCGTGCCGGAGGAAACACCCTGAGGTTTGGGGTGGAATAGGGCGGGTTTGGAATTTGTGGGTGCACCTTGGGTCACGGTGGGACAAGTTGAATTTAGCAGGAGAGGGACTAGAGGAGGTAACAGCAGAGCCCATGACAGGGGTGATGCCATCCTTCTCCTTGGAAATTCACTCCTAAAGGCTCGGTGCTGTGCCTGGGAAGAGCAGCAGCTCAGGTTTTGTTCCCTCTGGGTGGCCTGGAGGTATCACCCAGAAGGACATGGACCTGTTGGGGTGAGTCCAGAGGAGGCCTCCAAGATGATCAGAGGGCTGGAGCAGCTCTGCTGGGAGGAAAGGCTGAGAGAACTGGGATTGTTCAGCCTGGAGAAGAGAAGGTTTTGGGGTGACCTCATTGTGGCCTTGCAGAGCCTGAAGGGGTGACAAGAAAGATGGAGAGGGACTATTCCCAAGGGCCTGGAGGGACAAGGACAAGGTGAAATGGCTTCAAACTGCCAGAGAGTGGCTTTACATGGGATATTGGGATGGAATTTCTCCCTGTGAGGGTGGGGGGGCCCTGGCACAGGTTGCCCAGAGAAGCTGTGGCTGCCCCATCCCTGAAAGTGTTCTAGGCCAGGTTGGATGGGGCTTGGAGCAACCTGGGCTGGTGGAAGGTGTCCCTGGTTGGACTGGGTGGGCTTTAAATCACTCCCAACCCAAACCATTCCATGTTTCCCTGATTCCACGATCTGGCCCAGGAAAGCAGGCGGGCTCACCACCCTCAACCCACCTTAACGCACCAACCCCCCCCTTTCCCAAATCCCAGATGAACAGGGAGCTGCGGGGTTGCACTGGTGGCACTGGTGGCACTGGCCACTAGATGGCACGGAACAACGAGCCGGGAGCCGGTTGTTTACTCCGGGGAGGCCGGAACGAGGAAGCAGAGGAGCCTGTAAAGCCTGGGTTCCATCCCTTCCTGCATCCCGAGCCAAGGAAGCAGCCAGGCAGATCCAAGGCAGGGTGGGGTTTGCCGGGTGTCTGTTGGAAGAGAACTGTTGCTCTCTGTCTTGTCCTGGACTTGCCTGTACAGGCAGAGCTGCCCCAAATAACTCCTGGGGCGGGGTGAAGGGGGGGGGGGAAGCGACTGTTTTATCCTGGGAAAGGAGGAACGGGGCGTTCTGCTTTCTCCTCCTCTCCTGGGACACGGCAGGCGCCTCGTCCACGTGGTGCCACTTGAGGATGGCTGGGCTGGAGGGGTCCCAGCTGCAGCCAGACCCCCACAGAGCCGCTGCGGAGCTGGGAATGCGATCCTGGCGCGGGACGAGGCGGGTCCCTGTCCCTCCTCCCAGTTACATCATGGCCAGAGAGTTGTTGTTCAGCTTCGGTGCTGGATTCTCACTCCCTGATGGGTTGTGTCCTAGGGGAAGCCTGTTGTATCCCAGGAAAACCCTGAAACAACAAAAAGTGACATACAGAGGTGGCTCCTTCGAAACCGTGCACCTGAAGGCTCTTTTTTTTGGTAATAAATGTGTAATGTGTGAGCTCCTTTTTTCCCTCAGCTGCTCTGGTGGCTCACACCCCACAGCCAGCTGGCTCCAGACCTGCCTTGCTGCTCCCTCCACACCCCAGAGGAGTGAAGGTTGGGGTGACTCCCAGCTGGAAGAAAAACCCAACCCTGGCTGCCTCTTTTCTTCCCAGAATTGGTTGTTCATCAGCATTTTAACTCTCCATGCTTGTGCCTCTCTGGTCCCACTTTCAATTACCTTCCTGTACGAGGAGGGAAGGAGGTGCTTGTTTCCTTCCTCACCCTCTTCTCCCTTCATTTTCTGCCAGTGTTTGAGGTGCAACAAAATCTTTGTGTGTCCCTTCCAACTCAGAATATTCCGTGGAATTCCGAGATTGAGACTGGAGTTGTTTGTGGCCCCGGGTTGTGTTTTGGGGAGGAGAAGCACCCCCTCTTTTCACAGCTAGTCACGAATAATGCTCTCAGCACAGACTGATGGAGCTCTCCCTCTCTCCAGGAGTGATGGAAACGCTCAGATGCCCTAAAAAGTGACGCGAAAGCGCCGGGTTTTGTCCGTGGCTTTAACGTGTTGCCCCCCCCCCAACAGGATGGAGACAAGTTCTGGAGGATGCCGGAGTGCTACATCCGCGGCAGCACCATCAAATACCTGCGGATCCCCGACGAGATCATTGACATGGTGAAGGAGGAGGTGGTGTCCAAGGGCAGAGGCCGGGGCGGGATGCAGCAGCAGAAGCAACAGAAGGGCCGCGGGGTTGGAGGAGCCGGCCGAGGTAACGATCCCAGTTTGCTTCCCAGCTCGGAGAGGGGGCCGAGCAGGATCCCTGCCTTTGGGATGTCACCTCTTGTGCAAGGAGCAGCTCCTGCTTCTCGGCTCCAGAGCCAGGGCTGGGGCTGGGACAAGCTGGAGCCGTTCCTGTGCGGGATCCAGTCGAGCGAGTGCGTAAGGGCAGCGTCTGCCAAGGCACAGGGAGGATCCGTGCCAGGGATGGGCCTCCCTCGGTTCTGGGGTTGGGCAGGAGCTTAAGAGAGTCTGAACTTGATTGTTTCTACCCCTCCTGGCTCGTTTGGCAGCAGGGCCCTGCAGAAATTTTCAGCTTAGCAAGTCCAGGGAGGGGGGAAACAAATGGCTGCTCTGGGTGAAAACAGTGAAAACACAGCAGGCTCTGCCTGTGGCAGTGATAAAAAAAAAAACATCTTCTCTCCCCTTAAAAATGGGGCTTTGGATCTCCCGTCAATTTATTTATATTAAAAAACAAAACAAAACAACCCAAACAAACAAAAAACTGAGGGTTTGGAGGGTTTGTGTTCCTCCTGCTCCACATGAATAATTCATGTTCCTGATAAAAGGGGATGTTGCCACTTCAGAAGAAATAGGTCACCAAAACAACATTCCTATTTCACAGGGGTTAAGGGATCCCGGAGCACTTCAGCTGGAGGACACCTTGTTCTTTTTTTTCCTCCCCCCAAATTATCCCACTGGAAGCCTCAGAACCATTTTCTCTCCTTTCCTGCCACACCTTTGAGGGTTTGGGGTCACCTCGCAGCCCCTGGGGCTGCTCTTGGGGCTCCGCCTGCACTGGGAGCTCAAAATCCCGAGTTAAATTTTCAAAGGAGCTCTGGGCACTGGGACACCAAGGGCTGAAGCCTCTCTGCAGCACCCTTAAGGACCTGCCTGTGTTTTGACTATGCCAGGAATCCTGGCAGGGCAGGTGGGATCCACCCAGGGCCACCACACCGGGACGGGATCAGCCGTTCCCAGGAGCTCCTTTTCCCCAAATCCCTGCGATCCCTGTTCCCTCCTGGAGGCTCCCAGCGTGCAGAAGTGACCTTTACAAATCTGAAGGCTCCTTTTATTTTCCCCCCTCCTTCCCTTTGCAGTGTCCAGAGCACTTGGCAGGGCGGTTTTTTTGGATTTTTTTTTTTTTTTGGGGATATGGTTATTCAGATAAATGTTTTTACGGCTCTGGTATTTTTCTCTGCCGTGGAAATGTGGAAATACCCACCTTGTGGGGAGCAGAGCCGAGCTCTGAGGTGGAGCTCCTGCTGTTTTCCTGCGTTGCAGCTTAAATTCGCTGATGGAATATTTTCGAGCATTTGCTAATTAGCTCAAAGGTTTGGCTCTCATTACTGAGACATGAAGGGAGGAGGGAAAGGGGAGGGGGGGGGAAAAAAAACCCAACAACCAGGCAGGACAATTTTGTTGGGAGGCCACCAGGCAGGAGCTAAGCTGTAATTGTGCACACACTTGAAAGGATTATTGTTTCTGACACTGGTATTCCTTCGCCTTGGACTTCTTGCTTGCCAAACTCAGAAGTCCAGGGTCTGTGCTCCAGGAGCAGCTGGGACGTCCCAAGCACTGCAGGGTTCGGACTCAAAAAGTCCTGTTTCTGTTTCTCAGATTCAAAAATAAGGGTGTATTTGGGTAAAACAAGAATTGTGTGCCAGGGATGCTGTTACATCCGTGCTCTTCCCTTCTGCTCCGCAGGTGTGTTTGGTGGCCGTGGCAGAGGAATTCCAGGCAGTGGAAGAGGCCAGCAGGAAAAAAAGCCAGGCAGACAATCAGCCAAGCAGTGAAATGTCTGCACCCAGGCCAGGGACAGTTTGGGTTTTGTCACCTCAGGATTTGCCACGTGTTCAAAAAACGTTCCCTCTCCCACTCTCCTGTGAGTCAGTCAGAGCCCAGATCACGTTCATTTGGAAGCCCCTCCTGATTTAATCTGATCAAGTGGAGTTTTCACTCCTTGTAAGTCAGTAAGTCTTTAGAAATATTTCTTAAAAAAAAAAAAAAAATCATTCATGGTTAAGGACTGAAGTTCTGAATTTTTCAGGGTTGCCAGGTTTAATTTAAAATATTATCCTGTTCAGAGGTACCAGAATGGAGGCAAACAGACACTTTCTGGGTTGTTTGGAATTTTTGTGTGTGTTTTTTTTTTAATACTTGAAACTTGGGAAACGTGTTTGTAAGAGATGTGTGAGAACACTGAACATGAGGATATTGTGTCTGTACACGAGAGGTCTTAAAGGTTTGGGGTTTTCTAAAGCCACCAAACCTTTAAACTATTGCTTTTCTTTTCCTGGCCAGTCAGTTCTGTCCCTCCTATGGCTTAAAGGAGAACTTGGGGTGAACATTGGCCTTCAAGGGTTGTTCCCAAGAGAGCTTTGTGATAAATGAGCGTTTCCCAATTAGGTTCATTGCTAACTTGACTTGAGATTAGAAGTTTCCTTGAAAGGAACAGGTTTTCTGTGTTGGTTTTTTTTTATTATTTGCATGAGGCTGGTGCTCCCCTCGCTCCTCATGGGTGATTTTTTTTTTTTTTTTTAATTTTCTGAAAAGCAACCGAGTTGATTTACGTGGATTGATTTCCCTCCCGCTTCGAAAACTCCCCCCTCCCCTTTTTGCTGTGACGCCAAGTCCTGAACTCTGACAATATTTCTCAACCTGATTTCTTCCAGTACCTGACCTGAACTGGGTGTACCTGGCACTTCCTTTCCCAGTCACCAATTATCTTCCCTTGGGGACACAGAGCAGCGTGTCCCTCCTGTAGGCTCAGAAAGCTCCTGGGAATTCCCAGGTCGGGTTGCTCCAGTCTTCCATCCCATCAGCAAAATACCCTGGCTGCTGATAGTAATTGAACATCTGCACAAGGGGAGGAAACAGCTCTGGGTGAGCCTCAACCCCCCTGAAGGGATGAAATGGGTGAATTTTAGGGGGAAAACCCGTGTTGTGGCTGGTTTTGAGCAGGTTTTGGTTTGGTTTTGGTACAACTGGTTCTCTGTATTGAAGCCTATTCTCTGCCATCACCACTGTCTTGAAAAGGAGTGAAGAACATGAGTTTTATAGAGTTATTTTTTTAATGTTTATAGAACTGGGTGCAGTGGTGAGTGGGAATAAATCTCCAGCCTCTACCAACCGCCTCCCTCTCTGTCTCTGTGTCCCCAAAGCCCTTCCCTGAGCCCCGGGATCAGGGAGAAATCCCTACATTTTTGGTTCCCAACAGCAGCCACGTGTTGTCCTGCTTCTCTCTGAGGCGTTACCCAGCACTCCCATGTCCATCCCAGGCGATCCAGCTTCTCCCAGGGAGCCAAATCCAGGCCATGGGAATGGGGTGATGTGTCCTCCCTCCTCAGGCTCCACGTAAACACCCCCGTGTGTGGCATTTGAACAAAGCCCTGCTGTCAGACTTTCCCTTCCCAACCTGCTCCCCTCCCTTTGGATCCCTCCAGCCACGGAGACTCCGTGTGCTGCGGCTTCCCTGGTGAAAAGGAAACAACTCCAGCACTGCTGGGATTGAAGGTCTGGCCTGGCTGGATAAATCTTCCCTGCAACAATGGGACCTTTGGCTCCTGCTCAGGGTTGAGTCCTCCCAAGTGCTCCTTATCTCCCAGCCAAGCTCTGGGGTCAGATGATGGAGCTCGTTAAAGTTCTGCCTTTGTTTAATTGCACCACAAGGCTTTAGCAGCATTCCCTGCCTGCCTCCCCCTTCCTTTTTTCCACCTCTGTAGGAATATTTTTGTCCCCAGCCCCTGTGAGGGCAAGCTGGGTGGAAGGTGGTTCTGGGGGGGGGGGGGGGGGGGGAGCATCGATGTGACCCTCAGCTCTGATTTTTGGGCTTTGTTTTTGCCCCAAAAATCGGGTGTCTGGGGCTGCCGTGTTCCAGCCCTGCCCCGTGGCAGCACAGGGAGGCTGAAAAAAAAAAATTACAAAAACTGAAACAAAACAGGGAGGAGCAAGATAAAAGCAACAAGCAGAGAGAGAGGAGGAATAAAATGTCTGAGCCTCGCTGCAGGCGTGGGTGGGTGAACGGCCTGGCAGGGCTGGAAAGACCCAGCAAAGGCCACCCTGGAAACCCTCCCTGCTGCCTTCCCGGGATATTTCGGTGGTAGTTGAGCTGGTGGCAGCTCCAGCAGCCACGGGGATGTGTCTCTGGCCGCCCCAGAGTGACTCATAACTTCTGTGCCTCGCCGGGGAGGCAGCACAGGAATAGTTACACACCAGCGACGCGGAGGGAGTGGCTGCCGAAATATTTCAGGGCTGTGCTAAGCAACTAAAAATACACGTCAAACCCTCCTCCTCCTCCTCCTCCTCCTCCTCCTTTTTTCCTTTTTAAATCTGTTTTCTTTCTCTCTTTCTGGTGTGGTGTTTTCTGTTGTTTTTTTTTTTTTTTTTTAATTCTTGGGTTTGATTGTCGGAGGCCCCTCTGGGCCCCTCGGGGGGTTCTTCGGGGACTGGCGCAGGTTTGGGGGCAAACGTTGGCATCTGGTGACTTCTTGTTTTCCCGGCTTGGTTCCTCTCTCCCTGCCTGTGGCAGTGACTAAGTGGCAGCTTCCCCTGCGTGCCCGGTGCCCGCCGTGCATATCCCGGGGTGCAAAGCCTCTCCTGCTTCTTCCTTTTTCCATGGAGGGGGGGAAAATCCATCCCTGGGAGCTCGTGGGTGTCTTGCTTTGGGCCCAGCCCGTGTCCTCAGAGCCGTGGGTGTCCAGCTGTTGGTGTTTTGGGGTGTCTTGGCTCCTGGCAGAGTAGGATCAGGCGCTGGTGGCACATGGGGAACGGTGCTGTTGGTGCCACGGAAATGGGGAGAGCAGGAGCTGCGTGAGGATGCTCTGGTGGCCCTGCTCGAGGCTCGCTGTCTGCCGGGTTTGGGGCTCATCCCAAATCCTCACTGCCCGCTCTGTGGGCTCATCCCAAATCCTCACTGCCCGCTCCAGGGGTAAATATAGCCTGGCTGGCAGGTGGCAAAGACATGGCATGACTCAGTGGGTGCTCCGACGCCTCCGGGAATAGCAGCTCCGGCCACCCAGCCGTGGTGAGGGTGGCACTGCCACCAGCTCCGTGCACGGGGCCGTCCCCACGGCGGGCAGGCGGAAGGGGCCGCTGAATCATGCCCCTCATTAAGTGCTCGTTAAGAAAATGAAGCTGCCAGCTCGCTGCAGGCACAGGGGCTGCCACCGGCGAGACATCCCACGGGGCTTCTGGCTTGGGGACAAGGGACATGTGAGATGAGCAGCAGCGGTGACAGGCTGGGAGCGTGTGGGGGGACACAGCAGGACGAGCCTGGGGGTGCTGGGACCCTTGTGGGGAGGGGTGGCAGGGTTTTGCTGGTGGGGCCCGGCCAGAGCGTGGTTCGTGGCTCACATCCCTGGCCAGGGGCCAGCCGCTCTTCCCGGGAGGCCCCGGGGCCTGCTCGTTCCTCCCTGGAACTGATTAAAGCACCTACAGCCAAAGCTGGTTCTTGTTGTCCCCCTGCTGTGGTGGGGGAGCACTGTGGGTACCCCGGTGTGCCCAGCGGTGCCCACCTGGGCTCGGGGGTCCCTGTGCAGGGCCAGGACAGGGGGGAGAGCAGCTGTTCCCCCCTGCCCTGGTCCCCGTCCCTCGCCAGCCGGGTTGGGTCGGGATGGAAAGTCTGAACCTGCCGGTCCGGCCGCGGCCGCGCCCCTAATGACGGGTTTGGAGCGGAAACATGGACGGCGGCTTCACCTGGGAGCTGCTCCCTGGCCCTGCCCCAGCCCCCTGGGACACGGGGCCTGGCACCTGTCCCCCCCTCAACGGGGCAGTGGGGACAGCAGGGGGACACAGGGCTCGGTCCGCTCTGCTTTACCTGCGATTTCATCAACCGCGTGTATTCGGGATTTTAATCAACTGCGTTTATTTGGGATTTAATTAACTGCAGCTGTTGGGGGAGGGTAGATCGCAGTCATTCCCACTCGTGCCTCAGTTTCCCCAGTGCCAGCACTGTGTGTCCCAGCCCCAGGGGCTGCTCCAGCCCTGTCCTGGGTGTCACCTGT
The DNA here is from genome assembly GCF_003031625.1 of Empidonax traillii. Lineage (NCBI taxonomy): Eukaryota > Metazoa > Chordata > Aves > Passeriformes > Tyrannidae > Empidonax > Empidonax traillii. The sequence continues at coordinate 78,311 of NW_020956713.1, read as the reverse complement.
GTCCCTGAAGCCAGGGCTGAGCTGTCCCCTGCCCTGGCCCGTGCCCTGTGCCACGTCCCGAGCCCTGTGCCATTCCTTTGCCACGGTGTCCCCACACCCCATGCCATGCCCCACACCGTGGTCACGCTGTCCCAACGCCCGGTGCCACACCGTGCCCGTGGGCAGCAAACAGGACGGGCACGCCGTGACGGAGCCTCTTCGCACCAGGAGAACCGCGGGGGCGCAGCGTCGGCACAGCCACCACCAAGGCCCCGCCACCGGGTCCCCTCGGGGGGCCCCCCGGGCGCTGACACCCCCTGATTTATCGCCCTCGTTAGCGCAGGCCTGGAACCATCTGGCAGCAATTAGGCCCCGGCTCGGCGTCACCCGCCCCGGCGTCCCCGCGGCCTCGCCGTGCGCCGGCGTTCGCCGAGACCCTCGGCCTGCAGCGCGGGGGCCGCATCCTGCCCGCACGAGGGGGGTTATCGGCGGCCATCGGCGCCGGCTCCCCCCGCGCCCGTGACGTCAAGCGCTGACGCCGATCCACCCCCTCAGCCGCCCGCGGGCTTGGCCGGCCGTGACGTCTGCGGCCTCCACCGCCACCGCCGTTAACTCCTTCCCCCGGTGACGGCTGAGCGGGGCCTCAAGGGGCTCACGGTGCAGCCGAGATGTTGGGCCTGGCCTGAGTGACCCCCTTGGTGACGGTGTGACCCCCCCACCCCCCGATAAACCAAGGTGGGCCGCCCGCCACGCGGTGGCAAACCGACCCACCGGCACTGGTGCCACCGGGACGCACCGGTGACAAACACCGGGGTGGTGACACGGGACAGGCTGTGATGGGGGAAGTGCGGGGACATGCAGGGACAGTGGTTCTGTCCCAGCAGGGCAGGGCTCGGGCAGGCCCTGCCGTGCCTGGTGCCGGTGGCCTGTCCTGGTTTGACCCGCGTGGGTGGTGGCCTGGCCGTCCCCAGAGGATGCCCTGAGGCCCAGCGGCCCGGTGTGTTTATTTCTTTGTTGTGCCCTTTTGCAGCGGGGGCCTGACCCGGTGCCAGTGCCCAGTGCTGGTTCTGGTGCCAGTGACTGTGCCCAGTATCGCTCCTGGTGCTGGTAACTGTGCCCAGTGCCAGTGCTAAGTGGCTGATTCCCGTGCCCTATGGACGGTGCCCGGTTCCCGGTGCCAGTTCTCGTTCCCATGCCCAGTCCAGTTTTCAGGGATGCTCCCGGTTCCCACTGACCGGCAGCCTGTTCCCGTGCCCGGTTCCCATTCCCACGCCTGGTGACTGGTGCCCTGTGGCTGGATCCCTGTTCCTTGTGCCCGGTCCCGTGCCCCGTGCCTGGTTCCCGGTGCTGGTTCCCAGTCCCTGTGCCCGGTTCCCATTCTCCGGTGCCGGTTGGCAGTCCCGGTGCCCGGTGCCCGTTCCCGGTGCCCGTTCCCGCCCCTCCCTTTGTGCCCGTCAGTCCCGGCGGGGCGGAGGGGGGGGAGGGTGGGGGGTGTGTGCACGTGACCGCCCCTCCCCCGCGCTGACGTCATCCCAGGGCCCCGCGCGCTGTTGTCCCGTTTACCCGCCGGTTGTCCCGGCGACGGCGGGGCCGGTGGGTGGGCGTGGCCCGGCGAGTAGGCGTGGCGCCGCCTCCCCGGGGCGGAAGCCCCTCCCCTTATGCAAACGAGGGCGCGCGAGCACGTCATCTGCAGCCAATGGGTGCCCGGCGCGGTGAGGTCACCGCGGCGGCGCCGCCTATTTAAAGCGGCGCGGGGCGCGCGGCGGCGGCAGACGCGTGTGCGCGCGCGCAGGAGCGGGGCCGCGGCCGGTGCACACCGGGCGCCTCCCCCCGCCCCCTCCCAAATCCCCCCTCCCCGCGCTCGCCCCGGTCCTCCCCCCCCCCTCCCGGCCCCGTTTCCCCCGCAGCCGGGCGGGGGAGGAGGATGGAAACACCCTTCTACCATGATGATGTGTTGAGCGGCCTCGGCAGCGGCTTCGCCCCGTCCTCCGGCAGCAGCGGGCTCCTCCTGCCCTTCCCCGGCGGCAGCATGATGAAGAAGGACGGGCTCGGCATGGCCTTACCGGAGCAGCTGGCGGCGGCTCTGAAAGCCCCCGGCGCGGGCAGCGGCGAGGCGGCGGGGCTGCTGGGCTCGGCCGAGCTGGGGCTGCTCAAACTGGCGTCACCGGAGCTGGAGCGGCTCATCATCCAGTCCAACGGGCTGGTCACCACCACCCCGACCAGCGGGCAGTTCCTCTACCCTAAAGCGGCCGCCTCCGAGGAGCAGGAGTTCGCTGAGGGCTTCGTGAAGGCGCTGGAGGACTTGCACAAGCAGAACCAGCTGGGCGGCGGCGCGGCGGGGAGCGGCGGCGGCGCCGGAGGGAGCGGCGGCGGCGGCGGGAGCGGCGGCGCGGGCGAGCTGCCCGCCGCCGGGATGGCCCCGGAGCCGCCGGTCTACGCCAACCTCAGCACCTACCCGGCCGTCAGCTACGCCGCCGACCCGGGGCCGTTCGCGGCGCCGCCGCCGCGGCTCCCGCCGCCGCCCCCGCCGCCTCCGCCGCCGCTGAAGGACGAGCCCCAGATCGTGCCGGAGGTGCCGAGTTTCGGGGAGAGCCCGCCGCTGTCCCCCATCGACATGGACACGCAGGAGCGCATCAAGGCGGAGCGGAAGCGGCTGAGGAACCGCATCGCCGCCTCCAAGTGCCGCAAGAGGAAGCTGGAGCGGATCTCCCGGCTGGAGGAGAAGGTGAAGAGCCTCAAGAGCCAGAACACGGAGCTCGCCTCCACCGCCAGCCTGCTCCGCGAGCAGGTCGCCCAGCTCAAGCAGAAGGTGCTCAGCCACGTCAACAGCGGCTGCCAGCTCCTGCCCCAGCACCAGCATCAGGTGCCGGCGTACTGACCGGGGGGGCCCGAGCCCGGGCATGGACTTTGAGAGGTCCCGGGCAAGGACCGAGGGGAGCGGGGGGAACGCCCGCCCTGCCCCGGGCATGGACCGAGGGGAACTTGGGGAGCTGCCCGCCCTGCCCCGGGCACGGACCGAGGGGAACCTGGGGAGCTGCCCGTGCGTCCCGGCCATGGACTTAGGGGAGCGGGGGGAGCGCCCATCCCGCCTCGGGAACGGACCGAGGGGTCCCGGGCAAGGAGCGGGGGGAGCGCCCGCCATGCCCCGGGCGCGGACTGAGGGATGCTGGGCATGGACGGAGGGGTCCCGAGGGGAGGAAGAGGAGCGATAATCAAGCCCCCCCCCCCCCCCCAGCTCCCTGAGGGCTCCGAGGGGAGGCCCAGGACCGGCTCCGGGCGGTGGGCACCGAGCACCCCCCCGCGCACGGGCTGCGGCGAGGGAGAAGCTGGGGGTTCCCCTCACGGACCGAGGGGGACCCGGCACCCCCATCCCCGCGCCCCACACATTCCAGTCAGGCCCCAGTAAAACCCCGCGACAAGGAGAATTTGGCCTCTCGCTGTTTGCTGCGCCGGGGGAGGACGGGACGGGACGGGAAGGGAAACGAAGGGAAGGGAAGGGGCGGCGCGGGCAGGAAGCGGCGCGGCCGGGGGCCATCTTGGGGCGGCGGGGGGAGCGGCGAGGGAGGGTTTCGGGGGGGTTTTAGGGGCTTTCTGGGGGTGCGAGTTGTTGGTGGATGGGGAGGAGCGGAGCTGGAGAAGGGGCTCTAAGGAGAGGGGGAGGTTG
>NW_020956713.1:54924-74144 GCF_003031625.1 Empidonax traillii | reverse complement strand
GGCGATAGTGGAGGGTTTGGATGTTGGGGGGTTGTTGTGGGGTTATTTGGGCTCGCTTGGGGGGGGTTGGGATTACTGGGGGTGCTGGGCGGTGGGGGTTGGGAGAAGTCTCATCAAGTAATAGTGGATTCGAATGTTGGGGGGTCCTCTCTGGAGGGGTATACTGAGGCTCTTTTGGTTTTGAGGTTACTGGGTCTCTCTTGGGATATGATTTTAGTGGGGGTCCCCGTGGGTGAGGGGAACTGGCTGCTGGTCCTGGTTGTGGCTCTGCCCTGCCAGACCCCTGGTTTCTCTGGGTTGGGGGGTTCATTGACACCGACACCCCCCCTGTCCTGCCCCCCTCGGGGTCACCCCACGCCACCCAGCGAGGCCGGAGCCTCCGCTGCTCCTCCCAGACTTCGGGAACCGGCCTTGGCTTCCCGGCACTGCCATCGCTCCTCCTCCGCGTTCCCCCACCTGTGGGGCCCTATCCCAGCTCCATCCGGGGAGCAGCACCCGACAAACCAACCCTCTGTGCCTGGAGCGTTTGGGGACGGTGCAGGAGGCAGCTTTGGCCTGTTGTGGCACTGGGATCGCCCCGCTCCCGGGGAGCCTGGCACGGGGGGGGCGGGGGGGCTGCCGTGGGTGATGGGAGGAGTGTGAGCTCCTTTGGGACCCTGCCGTGGGTGGCTCCCCGTGCTCGGTGCCAGCCGGCTGCGGTTTGGCGGAGGAAGCGCCTTCCCCGCCGCTCGGAAGCGGCCCCGGCGCGGTTGAGCTGCGCCCCGGATGTGCCGCTCCAGCAGCGAGATGGATGGACGGGGCTGCCACCTGTCCCCCTGTGCCAGGGCCAGCACAGTCCCCTGCCTCTGGTGTCCCCGTGTCACCGCAGCCCTGTGTCCCGACATCTCCCAAGTCCCCCCATCCTGATGTTGCCAGATGCCTTTGTCCCAAAGACCCCACATCTGTTGTCCCTGCGTCCTGAAATCCCCAGAGCCCATTGTCCCCAAGTCCCTGCATCCTGACGTTCCTTTGTCCCTCGATCCCTTTGTTCCCAAATCCCCCCATGCTGCTGTCCGTGAGTCCCCAGACCCCTCTGTCCCTCAGACCGCACATCCTCCATTCCCAGCTCCCTTTGTCCACAATTGCCCACAAACTGCTGTCCATGTGCCCCCAGAACCCTTTGTCATCAAGTCCCCACCTTCCCAGACCCCCATATCCTCACGTGTCTCCCCCCCCCTCCGCCAAAACCTCGGGATGATGCCGGCAGGGCTGGCTCCCGGTGCCCAGGGTAGGTGGGTGGGGGTCTCACGGCCCCGGAGTGGGAGGTGCGTGGGGTAAAACTGATGCCCGGGGCGGGGGTCTCCTCCCGGTGCCCGCAGGGTCCCGGTGCTGCGGTGCCGCCCGGTACCGACAGAGGGCGCCGCGGGCGGGGTCGCCCCCGCCTCCCCCGGGGCGGATAGAGGGACCGGGAGCGGGACCGGGACCGGGAGCGCGCGGGATGCTCCCGGGAGTGCTCCGCCTGCTCTGCTGCGCCGCTGCCCTGCTCGCTGCTGCAGGTACCGGGCACTGGGGTGGGGGGTCCCGGGGGCACTCGGGATCTGGAGCACCGGGGGAGGTGGGTCTGTGGCTTCCCCCCGCCCAGTCCTGGGTCCCGGGAGCGGGGTGGAGGTGCTGCGGGGCACCAGGGAAGTTTGGGGAGGTGACCATGTGCTCCCCTGAGCCCTGCACTGGCGGCTCAGTGGGGAAGGGGCAGGGGGGTCCATGTGGTGCCCCCCCTGGGGCCTCGTGGCATGGGGGGGGAGCTGCACCTGCTTCCTGGAGGTGCCAGGCTGGAGGGGAGCACCCTGACACTGCTCAGCACCCTGTGCTGCTACAGGCCCCCCATTTCCAGCCTGGGCCCCCAGCACCCCCACCCTGCACCCCGAGGTGCCTCAGCTCACCCTTCCTGGCACAGGGTGCTTGGCCCTGGGTTCAGTCATCCCGGCGTGAGGCAGCAGCTGGGTGGGAACAGCCCGTCCTGGTGGGCCCGGCAGCCATGGGGACCCCCAGCACCCGGCCACGCTGTGCCCCTGGGTGTTGGCGCTGGGTGCCGGCTCTGCCACGAGGCATTTCGCTCCAGTGTCCCCCTGGGGCCAGGCTGGACCTGCTCCTCCTCTTGTGCAAACAGGACTTGAGCAGATAAAGGCACTGCCCGGGAAACGCCACCACGGCCCACGTGGCTCTCTGGTTTCCCCCATCACGCCCGGCCCTGAGGGTGTCTGGTGGGTGCCACGAGGGCCAGGCTGGCACGTGTCCCTGTGCCGTGGCACTTGCCTGCTGCTGCCACGCTGCTCTGCTTGTGCCACGACAGGTTGGGAGGCTCTTCCTGATCTTGTGTTTCTGGGAGCCCGTATTGGCTAAATCCCAGTTTTCTGTGTGTGATGAAAACCACCTGGGAAATGATCCCTGTGGCAACAGGAGCCCAGGCAGGTGCTGCTGCCCTTCCTGGGGCTCTGCCGTGTCCTTGCTGACCAGCTCTCTCCTCTAAGGTCTAGAGCCAGGACATGGCACCAATCCTTCCCCTGCAGTGGAACTAAGCAGCTCAGGGACAGCTGTGTCACCAACTTCATCCAGGACACCGGGATCAACAGCACATCCAGCATCTGCATCCAACATCACCATGAAACCATCTTCATCCAGGAAAACGGGATCAACAGCACCTCCAGCATCTCCATCCAACACCACCACACCAACTCCATCCAACACCACCACACCAACTCCATCCAACACCACCACATCAACTCCATCCAACACCACCACACCAACTCCATCCAACACCACCACACCAACTCCATCCAACACCACCACACCAACTCCATCCAAGACACCGGGATCAGCAGCACCTCCATCCAACACCACCAGACCAATTCCATCTAAGACACTGGGATCAACAGCACCTCCAGCAGCTCCATCCAACACCACGATGGAACCATCTTCACCCAGGACACCGGGATCAGCAGCACCTCCATCCAACATGACCACGGCACCTACTCCATCCCACCCAAGTGTGCCCAGATCCAACTCGACAGCAGTGCCGGCCCCATCCTCACCCAGGCCCCCTGGGCCCGCTCCTGCTCCCAACGCCAGCACACCCACTGTGAGCCCTGGTCCCAACAGCACCTTGGCCACCAGCTCCAGAACGACAGTGGCCATCGGCATCGCGGCCGGCAGCTCAGGTGAGAGCCAGGCTGGGGGGCACTGGGCAGGCAGGTGACTGGGTATGGGCACAACAGCAGCCCTGGGATCCTCTTAGACCCCCTACTTGGGGCTGTGCTCACAGGGGGGCTCAGGGGGAGTGCAGGTCCCTGGGTGAGCCCAGAGCCCCCCTGGCTGCTCCAGCCTCCCTGGGGGGTGTTGAGGGTCCCCTTTTCTCCCCCAGCCTCTGTGTCACGGGACTTCAGCTGGGGGGGGTGGGAGGCCCCTGAGCTGGTCCCCCACGGGCAGAGGTGACACAGAAACTGGATGCTAGTTTTTGGATGTATGGGATGGTGGAGGGGGGGTACTGGAGCCAGTCTTGAGCCCCCTCTCACCCTGAGGTGCACGAGGCTCAGCGGTGCCAGGGTGGGGGTAACAGGGTGCCCATCTCACCCCTCACAGAGCATCAGCTGAGCTCTGGCGTGGTCATCGTCATCTGCCTCCTGGTCTGTGTGCTGGTGGGGGGCACGGCGGTGCTGCTGGTGCGGCTGTGCCGGCGCAGGACCACCCGCTTCCGCCACCTGGACGAGGTGCCCATGGTGCGTGGGGGGGCCGGGGTGGTGAGGGGAGGGATTTGGGGGGAGCTGTGGGCAGGGTGTGGGTGCTCACCCCACTTTCTCTCTCTTCCTTAGAGCAAGGTGCTGGAGGAGTCCCCTGTCACCCACCCCACACCCAGGTGACCCCCTGCCTCTGCCCCGGCCCCCCCCGGGACTCCCCGCGCTGCTGAATAAAGAAGCTGCTCCTCAGCTCTGGTTTCCCGTCTGCCATGTGCCCTGCCCGGGGAAAACCCCCGGTCCCGGGGGAGGGCCCAACCGCTTTCGGGGGTCCCCCCGCTCCGGGCTGAAGGCCCCAGGGTGTTCCCAGGCCGGCGGGGTGGGTGCGGGGCGGTGGTGCCCGGGGTGGGGGGGGCCGCGCAGCCCCCCCGGCGAGGTGGGATGGGAGGGAGGGAGCGAGCGGCCAGGCACGCACATCGCCTTCCTTCTGCTCCGCTGCACTCGGCCGAGGCCGCGGCTGGCGGCGACGACCGGGCACCGGTAAGGGGCTGCGGGCCAGGGCGGGGGGCTGGCGGCAGCGGGGACCCCCGTGCCGGGGCTCGGCATCCCCTGGGAACCGGGATGAGGCTGCTCCCGGTGCCAGCCGGGGCGTGGAGGGGCTCAGTCCTAGGGTGGATGCACCGGTGTGCCCCAGTTCCTCAGGGGGGAGGGTGCCCGCGATGGATCATGACGGTGGCATCGGTGGGTTCACAGCTTGGTGGGTGCTACGGGCCGGGGGCCACCCGCGTGGCCTCGGGCCCGATGTCCCTGTCCTCATCCAGCCGGTGGGAGCACCGGGAGTGGGAAGGAGGGGCCCCAAAACCCCAGGTAGGGGCTGACCCCGGCCGAGATCAGGCGCCCGTAAATCATGGAAGAGGGGGGAGGAACCCACGTGTCCCGGTCGCGCGGTGTCCCCCGGGTGTCCCCAGCCCCGGGGGGGGTGGTCCCCACCACCGAGCCCTCACCGGCCTCAGCTCCCGGAGCTCCCCCCGCAGGGACGGCGATGAGACGGAGCCGGACGGCGCTGCCCTTCCTCGGCGCGGAGGTGAGACCGGCACCGGGGGGCACCGCGGGGGGCGAGGGGGTGTCGCGGGAGGGGGCGAGGGGTGTCCCCGGTACGGGCGTCTCAGCGCCGGCCCCGCGGGCAGCAATAACCGGGCTGGCGGCGCTGAGCGGGAGTTAATTATCCTCCTAATGGGCGGTTAATTATTATTCACCTCTGCGTAATCGAGCGCCGGCTCCGGGGGGTTTTCCGGCGGGGTCCCGGGGGAGAAAAGTCCCCTCCGGTGGCGGCGGGAGGAGGAGGAGGATGAAGGGGGTGTCCCGGTGGCTCCGTGCTCTGCGGGACGAGCTGCTCCCGGTGCACCGGCTGTGCCCTTTCCCCGTGTCCCCCCCCGTCGCCCGGCTATCACCCCGGTACCCCCGGGGTGCAGTGCCGCACCGTGTCCGCCAGGGGGCGCCAGCACGCTACCGGCGCCCGGTACCGGCTGGGGGGGACGGGACGGGGCTGCCCCGGGACGGGACCCTCTGGCACAGACGGTGCCCCCGCAGACCTCCGCGGTGCCGCTCCCCGCGCCCCTCACCGCCGCCCCGTGTCCCCGCAGCGCTGCCGCGACGCCGCCGAGGCCGCCCCGTCGGGCCCGGGAGCCGCGGTGGGCGCCGTCCGCCGGCGTTTCTCCGGGACCCCGCTGCTGCCGCCGCTGGGCTGCCGGTTGGCGGAGGCGGCCCGAGGCCCCGAGCCCGAAGGTGCCCGGGTGGTCTTCACCATCGAGGAGAGCGGCCCGAGCAGCGGCGACGAGTCCGAGCCCCCCCGGTAAGGGTGGGACGGGGAGCGGGGAGGTGATGCCGGCCCCCGGTGGCACCGGGAAGGGGTAACCGGGCAAGGCGCTGCTGGTGGGGACGCTCCCGGGTTCAGCACCGGCGGGCGGACAGCGGCACCGGGGCACCGGCAGAGCAACCGGTGGGCTGGGGACAAACCCCTCTGTCACCGGCCCCGGGATGTCCGTCCCGATAGCCATCTGCACCTGCCACCCCCATTCCCACCACCCCTGTCCCCACCACACAGTCCCCATCCCCTCCATCCCCATCACCCCCATCCCTGTCACCCCCACCCTTGTCCCCCCTGTCCCCACCACTCATCCCTGTCCCCAACCCCTGCCCTCATCCTCCTCACCCCCTGCTTGTTCCCATCCCCTGGCCCAGCTGGTGCCACCGCAGGGTTGGCTCGGCCCTGTCCGAGGTGACCTCAGTCCCTCCCTCAGTGGCTGCAGGGCTATTTTTGGGCCATTCCCCCTGTCCTGTGCCTCTCCCAGCCCGCCTTGCAAGGGACAGCATGGAGCTGGCACAGCTGAGGGTCATGGCTCTGGTGTCACTTGTCATCCACCCCTGCAGACATGTGGGGACAGTGACAGCCCGACAGGGACTGGCTGTCCTGGGGTCAGGGACTTGCTGTCCTGTGGCCAGTCCTGTCTGGGCTGTCTGGGGGCTGCTGGCTGCCAGCTACCCTGGGGGGCTCTTCCCCCTCACCCCTGTGCCCTGATGTCCCTCTGTCCCAGCACCCCTCTGTCCTGATGTCCCCACCATTGCGTCTGCAGTCCCTTGGAGATGACGGTGACCCCCCCCCACGCACTCGGTGTGTTTTGGGGTCCCCACTGCTCCTGCCGTGGCAGGGGAGGAGGCCTCCTTATTGTCCCCCCTGGCTCCCTGCCAGCTGCTGGATATTCCCGTGGCCGCTGGGAACAGCAGGTATCCACATCCTGCTGCATCAGGCTGGGCAGCTGCCAGCTCCCACGGCCAGGCCGCTGGGTCACCCAGGGTGCCACTGTCACCGGCTGGACCTCGTCCTGCTGCTCCCTGTTCCCCTCAGGAATGGCCCCAGGAGGGGGCTTGGCACTGCACCAGGGAGGGGCTGGGCCACCATGTGGGGTGGGTTTGGCTCCCACTGGTCCCTCGGTTGGCACCGTGGCACACCCACACCATGTGCCCGGGATGCTCCAGGCTCATCTGTGCCCCTCGGTGGCACCGCGGCACGTCCACTCCGTACGTCTGGGTAGCTGAGGGGGCCGTGTGGCACTTTTTCCGCGTGTCCAGGCAGAGCACCCCTGCCCTTTCGGGAGCAGCTGCCGCCTCGGGGAGACAGCAGGGTGGCCGGTGGCACCGGGCCAGCGAGGGGCCACGTGCCCGGGCCGCCAGGAACACCGGGGGGGGACCCGCTCCCTGCGCCGGCTGCCGGAGCCAGACAGTTGTTTAATTTCCCAGGCGCAGGGCGGGAGGGGGATGGAAAGTTTCCCGGGGCCGCCGGGGCCGGGACGGCCGCACGCTTCCTGCTCCGCACCGGGGGCGGCGGGGCCGCGCCGCCCTGCCGGGGGTCCCTGAGCCGGGCCATGCTGCCCACCCCGCTCCCCTCGCCGGGGGCTTCTCCGGCAGCGTCTCCCCGCAATTCCCCCGTCCTCTTCAGGAAGCTCCTGATGAACCAGAGCATCCGCCTGCAGCGGCGCTTCACCGTGGCGCATCCCCTCTGGTAAGGGGGGGACGCTGGCGGGTCCCCGGGGGGAGTGGTGGCACCAGGCTGTGCTGCCGGGATGGGGTCAGGGGACCCCCCCCAGTGCTGCGGCGCGTCCTCAGGGCTGTGGGCCCACGGGGACGGAGTGGGGGGGACGAGGAGGGGGACAGCGGGTGTCCCCACACGGCCAGGGGCTGAGCCGGGCAGGGGGAGCCGCTGGACGAGCTCGGCTGAGCACGGACACGCTCGTTGCAGCGATGACCAGGCAGGGACCCGCGGTGGGGCAGCCCGGTGGGGAGGGAGGGGGGCTTTTCCCTCCAAATCAAGGCACCAACCCACCCGCCGCGGCACCTCCTCGCTTTCCCCGGCTCGGAGCTCTGTAGGGTTGGTTTTGGGGTGCCCCCCTGGGTGCTGGTGGGTGCCGGCCCCACCTGCGTGAGCTCTGCAGGGCTCAGCACATCCCTCCGCAACAGCAACAGCAACTATTTATAGCGGCCCCGGCCCCCCCCCTACCCCGGCACGGGCACAGCTCGGTCATTAACGCCGAAACGAGGGGGGTTAATTCGGCACCAGCCCCTTGGCGGGGGCTCGTGTCCCCCGGAGCCGTGCCCTGCGGTGGCAGCGGGGTCAGAGGTGGTGGCACGGGGCCGGGAACAGACGCGGGCATCACCCGCGGGGCCGTCGGAGGGACAATGCGGCTTTGTGTCCCCGGTACCATCGGGGATGGGAAGGCGAGGCAGGAAAACAAGGGGCTGCGGGGATGGCATGACGCGGTGCCGGCTGGCACTGCCACTGCCACTGCCGGGGACGGCCACGCCACAGGGACCGGGGCTGCCGGAGTGGGACGATGCTGCCGGGCAGCCGGTGCCCGTCCCGGAGGCACTCCTGCATCTGGTAGGTGCTGGGCTCCCGCTGGGGACGGGGTGGTCCCAGTGGCATCGGCGCTTTCCCAGTTCACCCAGGGCTCCCCGTCCCCGCGGCGGTGGCGGCTGCGGGAGGGGACAGGCGCTGGATGGCCCTGGCTGTGTCCCTGCTCCGCTCAGCCTTTCCCATGACCCCCGGGGCCAGCTGAGCAGGAGGGGGGGTGAGGCGATCGCGGCCAGCCTGGGGACACTGCAGGGTCACCATCCCTGTCCCCATGTCCCTTGTCCTCCCCCCCCCCCCAGTGGATGCACACGGTTGGCAGGTGACTTCGGTTGAGCTGCCTCCGGGCTGCCACCAGCACGTCCCCAAGGGCCAGGGCTTGGCTTCTGTGGTGTTTTCTGTCCTTCGATGTCCCCTGGCTCTGTGCCGTGGCTGGGACACTGTCCCCCCCATGGGACACGGCACCCCTGAGCCAGGGCTGATGGAGGCTTTGGGACTCTGGGGGACTTGGGATCATAGTGCTGAGGACAGGGTGGGGATGGGACAGGCAGGAGCTGGCCCTTCCCGGGGTCTCTGGAGCTTCAGGGCAGGGGGGGCCTGTCCCACCTGGGTGACATGGGACAACCTGGCTTGGCTGGCAGGGAGCTGAGGGGGTCCATGTGCACTGAGTTGTGCCCATTCTCAGCAGTGGGTGAAGGAGCTGGCAGGGCCAGGCTGGGAGGTGACCGGTGTCACCACAGGGGCCACCGAACCGGGCTGAGTGGGACGATGGCCCCGAGAGCCCAGCAAACCCGGTGGCATCCCACAGGCTGTGCCCCCACACCTGTGGGCTGAGGCCGCCGTGCCACCCGCCCCGTGCCAGCCTTGACTCCTCTTCCCTCGCAGCTTTGACCTGGAGAATGGCCCCCCAGGCCGGGGCACGCTGGACCCCCAGGCCAGCCCGGGCGCAGGGCTGGTCCTGCAGGGCACCTTCTCCCACGGGCAGCGCCGCGAGTCCTTCCTGTACCGCTCCGACAGCGACTACGACCTGTCCCCCAAAGCCATGTCCCGCAACTCCTCCATCGCCAGCGACCTGTGAGTGTCCCCCTGATCCCCCTCGTGCCCCGGGACCCCCGCTCCCTTCCCCGAGGCTCACGCTCCCTTTGCTCCCCCAGGCACGGAGAAGACATGATCGTCACGCCATTCGCCCAGGTAGGGGCCACCCCTGTGCCCTGCCCGGGAGGGGACACGGCCCATCACCCCGGTGGGTGTCCCTGGAGGGACAGCCAGGCCCCAGCTCCCTCTCACCCCCCAGGTCCTGGCCAGCCTGCGCACCGTCCGCAGCAACCTCACCCACCTCCAGGACCGTGCCGGCATCAAGTGAGTGGGCCGTGGGGTGGGGAGGGCGAGGGTCTCACCTGGGTGGGTGACCCCGACCCATGGCAAGGGGGAGGGCACCGCTGTGGGGGCCCTGATTGCTCAGTGCTCAGTCCCCCCTTGTTTTGCAGGCGAGGATCCAGCAGCAGCCTGCCCTCCGGGAGCAAGGCCAGCCTGTCCGGTGAGTGCTGGGGGGGACCACGGTGGGGATGTTTTGGGGCCATCCCTAAGCCCCCAGGGTGGGTCCCGCTGTGCCCCGGGGCGGGGGGGTACAGCCCCCTCCAGGCAGGGCAGAGCCGCGGCTTTGCCCTTTGGGATCCATGTCTGGTTTTCGGCAGCTCCTCCCGCCTGGCCGCCCTTCTCGGCGGTGGAAAAGCTCCCGTTGACGTCAAACCTTCCATTAATAAAACCCGGCGGTGAGCGGGGCCCCGCGGGAGCCCGGCTGCCCCCGGGGGCTGGCTGTCACCCCACGGGACACTGTGGCACGTGAGGCTACCACGCCATGGGGACGGTGTGATGGGGCCAGGCCCCGCTGCCCAGGGATGCCCGACCCTGGCCCCTGCGTCCCCCCGCGCCCCCGGCCGCCCCGCTCGAGGGCTGTGAGCCGCCACCCCGGCGAGCCCCCGGGTTTGGGGTGGCACAAGCCCCCCTGTGCAGGGTGGTCGCGCCGTTGGCAGGTCCCTTACCAAGCTGGCGGGTGCCCCCAGCAGAAGATGCCCACCAGAAGCTCTCGCGGGAGACCCTGGAGGAGCTGGATTGGTGCCTGGACCAGCTGGAGACGCTGCAGACCAGGCACTCGGTCAGCGAGATGGCCTCCAACAAGGTAAGGGTCCCTGGCACGGTCACCTCGGGGGGCATGGGGCCCCCTGCACCACTGAGCCCCCCGGGATGGGCAGCCAGGGGGTCCTGTGGGCCCCGTGTGCCCCCTACACTGCTGAGCTCTGCCCACCACCCGCAGTTCAAGCGGATGCTGAACCGGGAGCTGACGCACCTCTCGGAGACGAGCCGCTCCGGGAACCAGGTCTCCGAGTACATCTCCAGCACCTTCCTGGGTGAGGACCCCCCCACCCCAGGGACACCACCGGGGTCACCTCTCCGCTGGCAGCAGGGTGGGCTTTGTGCCCGCTTGCTTCTTGTGGAGGCATGAAATGGAGGGAAAAGTGGGGGGGAACTTTCCCAGGTGTCCCGGTGGGATTCGCTGCTTTGTCCTGGCTGGGTGTGCTGATGCATACTGGAGCATACTGGTGCATACTGGTGCACTGGGGCTGTTGGGTAAATCCCTGTGGGCCTAGAAGGGTATCCTGGGCAGGGTTTGGATCCCCAATGCAGGGCAGTGATGGGAAGTGCTGGGCACCCCCCATGCAGCCCCCACATTGTCATGACACCACGGTGTTACCTGTGCCGCGTCATCGGGATGTCGGGGGGGAATTTGGGCTCCCACCCTGCTCATGCCCACTGGTGCCACCCCAGACAAACAGCACGAGGTGGAGATCCCCTCGGCGCTGGCCAAGGACAAGGAGAAGGAGCGGAGGAAGCGCCCCATGTCCCAGATCAGCGGCGTCAGGAAGCTCACGCACGGCTCCAGCCTCACCGCCGCCGGCATCCCCCGCTTCGGGGTGTGCACGGACCACGAGGGGCTGCTGGCCAAGGTGGGCTTGGCACGGGTGACCCACCCAACCACACGGTCCCTGGCACCAGCCCCCCATGGACCTTCGTCCCTCTGGTCCCCAGGAGCTGGAGGACATCAACAAGTGGGGGCTCAACGTGTTTAAAGTCGCCGAGTACTCGCGGAACCGCCCGCTGACCGTCATCATGTACAGCATCTTCCAGGTGAGCATCCCAGTGGGATGTCCTTGTCCCCCTGCCCGGACAGGGACGAGCCACCTCCCGCCTCCCTGCAGGAGCGTGACCTGATGAAGACCTTCCGCATCCCCGTCAACACCTTCATCACCTACATGCTGACGCTGGAGGACCATTACCACGCCGACGTGGCCTATCACAACAACCTCCACGCCGCTGATGTGGCGCAGTCCATCCACGTCCTCCTCTCCACGCCTGCCCTGGAGGTGATTCGTGCTCTCCTGAGGCCATGGAGGCCTCCAGGTGTGTCTGGCAGGGTTGTAACACACCAGCAACTCCTTCTCCCACTGTTCCCAGGCTGTCTTCACGGACCTGGAGATCATGGCTGCCATCTTCGCCGGCGCCATCCACGACGTTGACCACCCCGGCGTCTCCAACCAGTTCCTCATCAACACCAGTGAGCTGGGGAGCAGGGATGGAACTGGGGGGGTGTGGGGGACCCCACCCAGGAGCCCCCCCGGGGTGACTGGTGCCCTCTGGCAGACTCGGAGCTGGCGCTGATGTACAACGACGCCTCGGTACTGGAGAACCACCACCTGGCCGTGGGCTTCAAGCTCCTCCAGGAGGAGAACTGCGACATCTTCCAGAACCTGAGTAGGAAGCAGAGGCAGACCCTCCGAAAAATGGTCATCGACATGGTATGGGGAGTGCTGGACCACCTCAGGGTGGGGGTCCAGGCTTGGGGGGGTCCAGCTGAACCCCGTTCCCGGCTTGCCCTGCCCAGGTGTTGGCCACGGACATGTCCAAGCACATGAACCTGCTGGCGGATCTGAAGACCATGGTGGAGACCAAGAAGGTGACCAGCCTGGGGGTGCTGCTGCTGGACAACTACTCCGACCGGATCCAGGTGAGCATGGGGACACAGCTGGGAATCCTTCCTGGCACTGCGGGCACCGGGCACTGCTCTGGGCTGCTGGAACATCCTGCCTACTGACTCCCAGCCACGGCTGGCCCTGACCAAGGGTTGCTGGCACAGCATGGGGGTGGTCCCGGGGGGACAAAGGACACGGTGGCTGTGCCCACAGGTCCTGCAGAACATGGTGCACTGCGCCGACCTCAGCAACCCCACGAAGCCCCTGGAGCTGTACCGGCAGTGGACCGACCGCATCATGGTGGAGTTCTTCCACCAGGGAGACCGGGAACGGGAGAAGGGCATGGAGATCAGCCCCATGTGCGACAAGCACACCGCCTCCGTGGAGAAGTCCCAGGTGGGGCGGTGGCCTGGGGATGGGGTGGAGGGGGGTGCAGGGCTGGGCTGGGGGCTCAGCTCTGCCCCCCCTCCCCTTCCTTCCCAGGTGGGCTTCATCGACTTCATCGCCCACCCGCTGTGGGAGACGTGGGCCGACCTGGTGCACCCCGACGCCCAGGAGCTCCTGGACACGCTGGAGGACAACCGGGAGTGGTACCAGAGCATGATCCCTCGCAGCCCATCCCCTCCGCCCGAGGGACCCGGCGCGTCCCCCGCCAACACCGACAAGTTCCAGTTCGAGCTGACCCTGGAGGAGGAGGAGGAGGAGGAGGGTGAGTCGGACACGGAGCTGGAGGGGCCTGAGAGCCCCCTGGACGAGGACAACAGCGGCTCCAAGACCCCGGGCACGGATGACTCGGAGTCGGCTGACACCAGGCGCTTGTCCCCCGGCCCTGGGGACTCGCCCGTGCCCCGCCCCAGGGACGTGGACAACCGGCGGGCGCTGGAGGGGACGCTGCCCAAGGACGGTGGCGGCGGGTGCTCCGTGCCAGGGCCCGAGGACAGCCAAGGGCTGTGCCTGGACACGGAGGGCAACGTCACATTCCTGTCCCTGGGCACGTAGCGGCACTGGCCGGGGGGTCCCCTCGCTGCCACGGGGATGTGGGACTGGGCACTGCCCTGGCCGGTGTTGGGGACAGCGGGGAGCTGGCAGTGGCACCACACAGGGCGTGGAGAGACCCAGATCGTGTCCCCGTGCGGGATCTGGGCAGGTCCTGATGGACACAAGGGCGCTGCTCGCCCTCTCCCATCTCCCACCAGATGCTGGGAAAGGTCCCTGTCCCCTTCAGACAAGGCCTGGGGACACTGTGCTCTGGCCCCAGCCCAGCCCTGGGGACGTCACGCCCCACTGGGCTCCAGGAAGGGGTCCCCCACAGGGCTGAGGCACAGCCAGAAGCATTCCAGCACCTTTCCAGGTGGCTCCTCGCGGGACAGCAGCCCCATGGTGGGACGGGGAGGTGGGTGAAAGGTGCTGGTGACACCCCCAGCACGAGGGACCCCCAGGCACCGGCGCACGGCACGGGCACGAGTCAGGGGTTTATTTATTTGGGGACAGGTTCACTTTTTAAAGCCTTTTGTAGCTCACTTTTTACTCCGAGCCTCTCCGAGGCCGCACTCACGTGGATATTTGGGGCGGAAAGACTCGTTTTCGGGGCGGAAGGTCGCGTTCCTGCTCCGTGATCACTGAAAATTCTGCCTTTTTAATTCACACTACGGGCCCCGGCGGGTGCTGTGACCTCCCCCACCCCTGTGTCTCCAGCATCCTGCCCGGGGGCAGCGCCCCAGGATCCTTTTGGATTTTCCTTCACCTTTCCAGAGATTAAACCCGGTTTGTTGCACCCTAAACACGAGCCTTGTAAGTGCCTCTTTACCTTGGAAGTGCCTTTTACTGGTGTCACGGGAGCTGTGCCAATGTCCCCAGGGACCGGCGTGGTTGGTGGCCCCGGCGGGCACCAGGGAGGGCCTGGAACAAAAGGAGCTCCTCCCTGGAAACGCTGAGATCCATCACTGGCAACCACGGCCTGCTAAGGTAAATATTTAATCGCCGGCTTGGCGCGGCGCGGGGCCCGTTCCCGGCTCTTCCGCATTGCTCCCAACGGTGATTTATCTCCGCAAACACGTCCCCACCCCTGGCACTGCCCTGCCACTGCCCTGGCACGTGGGGCCCCCCGAGGCTCTCACCCCCTGCCCGCCCCACGCCCCCCTCCCATGGCAGCAGCAGGGCCTTGGGAGCTGGATGAGCCTTTCCCAGCCCAGGCGGTTTCCAGGGATGGGCTGGGAGCGCCGGAGCCACACGGGGTGGTCATTCCTGGTGGGTGCTGGG
This sequence comes from Empidonax traillii, assembly GCF_003031625.1. NCBI lineage: Eukaryota > Metazoa > Chordata > Aves > Passeriformes > Tyrannidae > Empidonax > Empidonax traillii. The sequence goes on along the minus strand of NW_020956713.1, from coordinate 59,745 downwards.
TGTCCTCCTCCTGCCTCTCCTGGTGGAGAGGGGCTTTGCTGAGAGGGGCCAGCTGGGGTTCTGTGCCCCCAGAACTCCTCGAACCCAGGTCTGCCCCAGACTGCAGGGCAGGAGCTGGTGGGATAAAAAGCCCTTTTCATCCTGAGCTTGGCTGAGGGGCTGCAGAATCCACGGACAAGGAGGGGAAGGTGGGAGGCAGCACCCATGATCCATCCCTGTAACTGGATCCATCCCTATAACTGGATCCATCCCTATAACTGGATCCATCCCTATGGCTGGGTCTGTCCCTAAACCTGGATCCAACCCTACAACTGGATCCATCCCTAAGCCTGGATCCACCGCTACACCCGGATCCATCCCTGCCTCCCGGCCATGCTGTTGTCGCTGGGGGCTGCTGCTCTGTGTCCCCACTGTGGGCTCTCACTGCCCACCTGGACAGCACCCACAGTGGCCGGCAGAGCCCGGGGGGTGTCCAGGGGGTGTTCCCCTCCGTCCCCCCGGGGCTCCGGGTCCTGGACAGGCCCCGGTGGGGCTGCACAGAGACAGCAGCCATTGAGACCCCCTGGGCAGGGCAGGGTAGTGCCCAGGAGGCTCCGGGCAGGGCAGGGCAGGGACCGGGAGGGTCCCGGGGCCCCGGGCAGGGCAGGCCCGGGCAGGGCGGTGCCGGGGCCGCCATATGCTGCCTGCCCTAATCCCCGCTGGAACCTGAGGGCGAGGGAGGACATGGCCGCCCACCTGCGCACCGGGCCCGCCTCAGAGCCAGGAGCCCTGCCAGGCTAAAGAGCAGCCCGACCGCTACTGCCACGCTTAGGGCGGGCGTCGCGATACGGGGAGCCATGTCGCGATAGCGAGGCTGCGAGACCTCGCTTCTCCCCTCCCCCCCCGTGAGCAGGAATGGTTCTTCCCGCTCCCCCCGCCCGCGCGGCTCGTGGTTCCCCCCGCGCCTCACAGCGCGCGGCCGGACCGCACCACCACGCGCGGCCGAAGGGGGGGCGCGGCGCCCACCACAGCTCCGGGAGGGGGGGTCTGCCCCCCCTCCACCTCCCCGCTGTCCATCACCGCGCGCCGCCGGGCCAATCAGCGCCGCGCTCCGGGGCGCGCCCGTGACGCGCGGCTCATTTGCATAGAGGGCCACGCCCCTTCTGCCGACGTCACCCGGGGTCCGCATCTGCTGCAGTCGCTGCGGGAGGAGCGAGCGCGGCAGAGGTGAGACCCCCCCCCCACCCACCCACCGCCGGGACCCCCCCGAACCCCCCGGCACCCCCCGCACTCCCCAGCAGCCCCCGGCACCCGGGGGTTCGCCGGGCAGCCGGCGGGGAGCGGCGGCTGCAGCGGGGGAGGCGGCGGGCGGGGGGCGGAGGGTGGGGGGGTGATGATGGTGATGGTGATGATGATGATGATGATGGTGATGATGGTGATGGATGCGGCGCGGGGCGGGGTGGGGGAGCTGCGCAGGGTCCCCTTGGGGGGGACGGGGGGGGTGCGGCGGGGACCGCATGGGTGCAGCGGGGTCGAGCAGGGGGTGGGCGCACCTTCCCTGCAGCGTCTTGAGCGGCCCCTGTCAGCGCCCTGAGCATCCCCCCCCTCCACGTTCCCCCCCAATAAGACCCTGCGCCTCCTCCCTGCAGCGCCCTGTGCGCCCCCCATGAGCGCCCCGCGCCCCCACCCATCAGCATCCCGAGCCCCCTCCTTGTAGCACCCCGTGCACCCCCCGTGGGCGCCCTGCACCCCCCCATCAGCATCCCAAACCCTCTCCCTGTTGTATCAGCCGGCGCCCCCCCCTCCATCAGCACCCTGAAGCCCGCAGCGCTTCCCAGCATCCCTGTGCTCCATCCTGCATCCCCCCTCACCAGCCCTGGGTGGGCACCCACCTCTGTGCCCCCCATCTGCCTGGCATCAGCACCCCCTGGCACCCTGTGACACCCCCCGGGCACCGTGTGGCACCTCGCCGTGCCGTGTCACCGCGCTGGTGCCATTTTGTGGGGGAGATGCAGGAGAGGCTGCGGCGGCGTCCCGGCCGCACCTGCCGATGCCACAGCAAATCCTGGGATCCACGGCAAATCCCGGGGGCCATGGCAAATCCTGGGGGCTGTGACAAATTCTAGGATCCGTGATAAATTCTAGGATCCACAGCAAATCCTTGGGGGCCACGGCAAACCCCAGGATCTGTGGCAAATCCTGGGATCCACAGCAAACCTTCTGGGGGTCAGGGCAAATCCTGGGGGGCCACAGCAGATCCTGGGGGGTCATGGCAAACCCCAGGATCCACAGCAGACCCTGGAGTCCACAGCAAACCCTGGGATCCACAGCAAACCCTGGGATCCACAGCAAACCCTGGGATCCACAGCAAATCCCAGGATCCACAGCAAACCCCGGGATCCACAGCAAACCTTCTGGGGGTCAGGGCAAACCCTGGGGGGCCACAGCAGATCCTGGGGGGTCATGACAAACCCCAGGATCCACAGCAGACCCTGGTGTCCACAGCAAACCCTGGGATCCACAGCAAATCCCAGGATCCACAGCAAACCCTGGGGTCCACAGCAAACCCCGGGATCCACAGCAAACCTTCTGGGGGTCACGGCAAATCCTGGGTGGGCCATGGCAAACCCTGGGATCCACAGCAAACCCCAGGACCCACGGCAACTCCTGGGGACCACGGCACCCACGTGCCCCACATTTACCGTGGGCCCCCCTTGCTGGGGGTGACAGGAGGTGTCCTGTCCGAGCCCTGTGGGGCGAGTGACCCACCGAGGCCACCCCGCCGCCCATCCCAAGCCGGAACACGCCAGATCCACGCCCGCGGCGTCGGGAACCTGCTCCGAGCCGGGGCCTGGACCGTCAGCGGCCTCTCCCCCGCCTTGCAGATGGCGTCGGCTACCGACTCCCGCTATGGGCAGAAGGAATCCTCGGACCAGAACTTCGACTACATGTTCAAGATCCTGATCATCGGGAACAGCAGCGTCGGGAAAACCTCCTTCCTGTTCCGGTACGCCGACGACTCCTTCACGCCCGCCTTCGTCAGCACCGTCGGCATCGACTTCAAGGTCAAGACCATCTACCGGAACGACAAGCGCATCAAGCTGCAGATCTGGGTGAGACCCCCGGGCCCCCACGGCGGGCTGGGAGGGGTGGTCGCCTTGGGGCTGCTCCGCCCTGCGGGGCTGGAAGGGCTGGAAGCATCGGGAGTGGGGCTAGGCTGGGAGGCGATGTGTCCTCGGGGACCTTGGGGACACCCAGAGCGCTCCGAGGGGTGTCACTGTGTGCTGGGGAGGACATGGTGGGGGGGGACCCCTAGAGCACCCCAAGGAGCCCACTGTGTCCCCAGGGGTGACATGGGTCGGAGGGACGTGTCCCCATGAACCTGGGGGGCCTCTGGAGAGCCCTGAGGGCGATGCCAGGGTGGGGAGGGACGTGTCCCCAGGGATCTCGGTGGCACCTGGAGCACCCCAAGGGGTGTCGCTGTCCCCCCCAGGGGTGACACGGTGGGGAGGGATGTGTTCCCGGGGACCTTGGTGGCACCAGAGCACCCCGAGGGGTGTCCTTGTGTCCCCAGGGGTGATGCTGAGGTGGGAAGGGACGTGTCCCCAGGGACCTTGGTGGCACTCAGAGTGCCCCAAGGGGTGTCACTGTGTCCCTGGGGGTAACATGGCAGGAAGGGACATGTCCCCAGAGACCCCTGAGGGGTGTCACTGTGTCCCTGGGGGTGACATGACGGGAAGAGACGTGTCCCCAGGGACCTCGGTGGCCCCCCCCGCCCAGGGGTGACATCCTGCTGTCCCCTCCCTCCCTGCCCAGGACACGGCCGGGCAGGAGCGGTACCGCACCATCACCACCGCCTACTACCGCGGGGCCATGGGCTTCATCCTCATGTACGACATCACCAACGAGGAGTCCTTCAACGCCGTGCAGGACTGGTGAGTGCCCCCCCAGGACCTTCCCAGCCACCCCCCGCCCAGCACCCTGGTCAGCTCCTTCTCTTCCCCCTCACCCATTATCCCTCCTCTCCTTCTCCCAAAGGTCCACCCAGATCAAGACCTACTCCTGGGACAACGCCCAGGTGCTGCTGGTGGGGAACAAGTGTGACATGGAGGACGAGCGCGTGGTCTCCTCGGAGAAGGGCCGCCAGCTCGCTGAGCACCTGGGTGAGTCGGGCAGAGGGGAACGTTCCCCCACGGCCATCATCCAACAAATAATTTAATTAAGGGCTTAATTCCCTCCCTGTAATTGCTCCAGCGATTCGATGCAGGCCGGTGACTCGGCACCGGGGGTTTTATTACCACCTTTAAACCCTCTGAGAGCTGCTGGGGAGGGGGGAATGGGGGAGTTTTTGGGCGAGGAGAACGAGGCGTCCCCGGCGTGGGGGCGGGTTGGACACTGCGGGTTGGGCAGCTCATTAATATTTAACGAGGGGAGGAGGAGGAGGGGGAGGAGGAGGAGGAGCTGTTGTGGGATGGAGGCAGGGCTGGAACCCTGATGTGTGCGTGCCCCCTGCCTTCCCCCTGGTGCAGGATTTGAGTTTTTCGAGGCCAGTGCCAAGGACAACATCAACGTGAAGCAGACCTTCGAGCGGCTGGTGGACATCATCTGCGAGAAGATGTCGGAGTCGCTGGACACGGCCGACCCCGCCGTCACCGGGGCCAAGCAGGGCCCCCAGCTCACGGACCAGCAGGCCCCTCCCCACCAGGACTGTGCCTGCTAGGGGCCAGCCCCCCTCCTCTAAACCCCCCCCAAAAACCGGTCAGTGCACCCCCCTCAACCTCCCCCCCCCCCAGCCCCTCCTCTTGGGGATCCCGCGGGGGATTTGCTGCTGATACCTCCGAA
>NW_020956713.1:49730-53618 GCF_003031625.1 Empidonax traillii | reverse complement strand
TGTAAAAGATTTAAAGGAAAAAGACGAATTCATTTAAGTACATCAGCGAGGCCAAGCGACCTGGAGAGAATCAGCCCCGCCAGGGGAAGGAGGGAGGTTCAGGGTTGGGCTCGTGGAGGGTGGGGTGGTGGGAGGCGAGCAGAGAGTTGCTGGTTCGCTCCAGGGGTTTGGGAATCTCGTGTTCCTGTAGTACTGTGCTTCTGTGGAGACTGTGAATAAGTGGATATTCCCGTAGCAATGACAGAGCTGCCCTTTATTTATTTTTCTTGGAGCGCCGTGTCTTTGATTTCACAGGTTTTCCCACCCCCTCTATTCCATCTTCCTCCCTTCCCTCCCTTTTCCTCCCTCCTCGTCCTCTTTTTTGTGAAGTTTACTTATGGAAGAGTTACACTGTACTGTACAAATGTCAAAAGTGTCAAAAAAAAAAGAAAAAAAAAGAAAAAAAAAAAGGGTACAATTTCCTAAAAATCACTGTATTAAAAAAGAAATGTCGTGACGAAATAAATCGATGCTGATCACACAGGTCCCTGGGGGTCGTTGTGGGCACAGTGGGGGTGGTGGGTCCTCTGAGTTGCCAGAGAGGAGCCAAAATGATCTGTTACCATTCCCCCAGCTGGCTCCTGCTGCTGGGGAAGGAGGGATCGTGTCCCTCCAGGGCTGTGACACAAGGAGAGATGAGAGCAGAGCTTAAGGCACAGCTTTAAGAGGAAAAAAAAAATATCACATATAGGCAGTTTTCATTGATCCTGGAAATCATTCAGCTCCTGGGTGATGCAGGGAGTGTCCAGCTTGCCCAGGGCTGGCAGCAGAGGGATGGGATGGTCCAAATCCTGCCAAAATTTGCCTCCAATCCATCCCCCTACCATCCTCCAGCCGCCTCCCAGGCTCGGCAGAGCAGACGGGTGTGATGACACCCCTATTTATATCCCAGCTGGGAGGCTCCAGCCCCCACAGCCCGGGGGGAGGGAAGGGAAGGGGGAATGGGGGGAACAGGAGCAGAGGGTGGGGGAGTGGAGTGATTCCAGCCTTGAGCTGCAAGACAAAAAGCAGGAGGGGAAGGAATGAGGAGCTACAGAGGGGCATCATCTCTCTGCCAGGCAGGCAAAATGAATCATGGAATGCTTTGGAGTGTAAGGACAAAGCTCACCCAGTGCCGCCCGCCCTGCCACGGGCAGGGACACCTTCCACTAGCCCAGGGTGCTCCAGTCTGGCCTTGGACACCTCCAGGGATGGGGCAGCTGCATCTCTGGGCACCCTGTGCCAGGGCCTCCCCACCCTCACAGGGAAGAATTCCTTCCTGATTAATTAGTGAGGATCTGAGTGGCTGGAGTGGATCCGAGGAGGAGGTTGGAGAGGAGCAAGTTTGCTCTGGAGAGAGGGAACAAATCCAGCCTGGAGCAGCAGGGAAAGCACCAGAGCCGTTCCTGGGAGCTGCAGCAGCTCCTCAGCCCGGCTCCACGGGTACATCCAAGAAGAAATCACTTTACAGGTCATCCTGCAAACAGGAGATTGTTACCAACGCAACCCCAACCCATCGTAATTAGCGGATGAGTTAATCAGCAAGAGGCACGTGGCTGGGGAGGGGTGGTCTGGCCTTGCTGGTCTCCAGCCAATGGCTCCCCTTGGGTCGATCAATCCCCAGTGGCCACAATGCCCCCCCCCAAAAAAAAAAAGGCCATTTGCTGCAGGCAGGAGCCTCTGGAAGTGCCCACATCCACCTCTCTATGCCCTGGCACTGCGCTGGTCCTCCTGAGGCAAGTCCTGCTTGGTGCTTGGGGTGGCTCTAGGCTGGAAAACAGGGATAATGGGATGAGCTGGGCACCCTCCAGGCTGGTCAGGGTGCCAGCCCTGTGTTTGAGGTGGGACAGGGACAGTCCCAGCCCAGGGGGACTCACCCTGTATTTGAGGTAGGACAGGTAGGTGTCCCAGCCCAGGGTGACCACGTTGACGTAAACCACCCGGTAGGTGGGAGGGATGAAGAGGAAATTCAGCAGCTGAGCCGCCGGCCACACGCACCAGTCGGCCTGTGGGGAGCAAGGAGAGCCCGCTGGATGCTTCCCATGGGATCCATGGGACGTGCCACGGGAGGGAAGGGAGAGCTCAGGGGTGGGCTCACCTTGTAAAGCTCCCAGAATTTCTCCTTGAGCTCATCCCAGCTCTCCTCCAGGGACTGGCCCTCCAGGGTGCCGATGCCTGTGGGGGCAGAGGGAGCACAGATGGGAATTGCACCCCCAAAACCCTCTCAGTACGGGAGGGAATGGCACTGAAGCACCATCCAGAGGGAGGGAGCTCCGGGAAACAGAAGGGGAAGCACAGAGGCTGCACTGATCTCTGGTGAGCAGGGACAGGACCCAGGGAGCAGCTGGAGCTGTGTCAGGAGGGAGTTGGGATGGATATTGGGAAATTCTTTCCCCAGAGGGTGGTGGGCACTGCCCAGGCTCCCCAGGGCAGTGGGAACAGCCCCATGTCTACCAGAGCTCAGGGAGCGTTTGGACAACACTCTGAGGGACAGGCTGGGATTTTTGGGTTGTCTGTGCAGGGCCAGGAGCTGGACTGGGTGATCCTTGGGGGGTCCCTCCCAGCTCAGGATATCCCAGGATTCCGCTAATCCCACCTGCAGCCCGCAGTGCCCCACGCACCCAGGAAGTACCAGACGCCCAGGCCGGGCGATGCCACGAGCTGGTCGATCAGAACTTTCTTCAGCACCGTCCGGAGGCTCCGCACGCCCCGCGCCGGGAACGCCGAGTCCAGCCAGAGGTACCAGTAGTGCATCAGGGGGCCCAGGCTGCAGCCCACGGCAAACATCCGGCCTGGGAACAACACCAGGGTCAGGGGGGGAGGGATTGCACTGCCAGAGGGCAGGGTTGGATGGGAGAGGTGGGATATTGGGAAGGAATATGTGATTAATTCGTCCTCGTTGCCACAAGGGAGGGAATTGAGGTCACAGTTTGGGCCTTTCCCGGAGCTGAATCTGCTTTTGGGGGAAGCACTCTAGATGGGGGGTCCCATAAATCACAGAATCCCAGGGTGGTTTGGGTTGGGAGGGACCTTAAAGTCCATCCAGTGCCACCCCCTGGATGGCAGGGACATCTCCCACTAGCCCAGGATGCTCCAACCTGGCCTTGGACACTCCCAGGGATGGGGCAGCCACAGCTTCTCCGGGAAATCCATCCCAACTCCTCCCCACCCTCCCAGGCAGGAATTCCTTCCCAATATCCCATCCCACTCTGGCAGTGGGAGTCACCCAGCTCGTCCTGCCCCCCCTTCCCAGTCCCTCACCAGTCCTGCCCAGCTGGTGTTGGCTCTCTGGGTGCTTGCGGCGGTGCCATTCCTGCTGCAGGGAATCTCCGGCCGCCAGGAGGGCCCCGCAGCTCAGGGTGTTGGTGAGGAGCAGGAGCCTCCCCGTGAACAGGGATTTCCAGGAGCGCAGGAGCCGCCGGCCCCGCGACAGCATCCTGTGGGAACAGCCCCCCCTGCGCTGGGCTCAGCGGGCAGGGACGTCCCCCAGAGCCCCGTGCCTCCCAGTCGCTCCCAGTGGCCCCAGTTCGCCATTCTGTGCCGCCCAGTTTGTCCAGTCAGTGCTTGTGTACCCTCCCAGTTCCCCTTGAACCTCAAGTTTGAGCTCCTGTAGCCCCCCAGTTTGTGCTCCTGTACCCCCCCCAGTTTGCCCAGTTAGTGCTTGTGTACTCTCCCAGTTTCCTCTGTGCCCCCCCAGTTACCCATGCTGCCCCCCCCAGTTCACCCAGTTAGTGCTTGTGTACCCTCCCAGTTACTCACCCTGTGACCCCCAGTTTGTCCCGTTACTGCTCCTGTACCCTCCCCCAGTTCCCCCTGTGCTCCCCAATGATCCACCCTGTGCCTCCCAGTCCTCCCAGTCAGCCCCGTCAC
>NW_020956713.1:5488-49170 GCF_003031625.1 Empidonax traillii | reverse complement strand
CCCTGGACCCTTCCCGTTACCCCAGCGCCCCCCAGTTATTCCTGTACCCCCTGTGGGCCCCCAGTGCCCCCTCCTGGGCAACCCCCGGGCTCCCTGTGCCCCCAATTCCCCCTCCCCAGTTCCCCCCAGTTCCCCCAGTGCCCCCCCCGCCACTACCGGGCGCAGCCAGAGCCCGTACCCGGAAGAGGGGGCATCACGTGACGAGGGCTCTTCCGGTTCCGGCGGCCATGACACCTACCGAGGCACAGGGGGCCGCCATGACACCCACCGGGCCACACGGGGCCGCCATGACACCTCCCGTGGGATTGAGGGGGGACAGGGGGACACGGGGCTGCTCCAGGGGGTCCCCACGGTGCCCAAGCGCTGCCCTGTCCCTTTGGGGTCCGCAGAGGGGCTGGGGGGGGCGTGTCACCATGACATCCATGGGATCTGTCACCATGGATGCCCCCGTGGAGGTGGCAGTGATGGGCATCAGCAGCACTGCAGGGGCTGGGACCGCCGCTCTCCCACCTCTGCTGGTGCCACTCGGGTCCCCAAGTGTGGGGACACCGCTGAGACCCTCCAGGCTGACCCCCAACATGCACCCAAAGAGCCTTTGGAACCTCTGAGAGGCTCCTCTTTGGACCCCTGAACATCAGCTCTGGGTCCCCCTGGCTGTGGGGGGACAGCAGAGGGGGCAGGGGACACATTGCTGCTCCTTGTCCTTGGAGTCTGTCACTCACAGCAACATCCTGGTAGGAACAGAGGCCTCCTGCTGAGCTGGGACAGCTCTGGAAGCCAAAGATCCCTCCTGCTCACTAACACAGACGTTCTCCTGCCAGGACTGAGGCCCGGGGCAGGAAGGCAAAAAACCCACCAGCTTCTAAAAACATCAGCTTTATTTCACTTCTGAGAGCGGCTGAGGAATCCTGCTCCTCCAGACACCACATCCCAACGCCTCCTCCTGCCTCCACGCCACGGGAAAGAGCCTGGCCAGCCCTATCTGTAGGAATTGGCCTTGTGTTTTGGCAGGAAGGTGAAGCCTGGGGGGACAGGGCCCAGGAGCAGCTCACTGGAAGAAAGAATCAATCACAGAATCAATCAAGAGACCTTTGTTCCAGCCCCTTCCGCTAGCCCAGGTTGTTCCAAGACTCATCCAAGCTTTGGGACACTTCCAGGGCAGGAAGACAAGGACAACAACAAAACCAAAGGCAAGGAGAGGTTTGTGTTCAGCCCACAGCTGTCACACCACCCTGTGGCTCTACAGGGGCTCTGCCACGTCCCTTTTTAGCAATTTAAATGGAATTCCACCTTTGATTACCTTATTTTAATCCAATCATCCACGTTCTGGCTGGCCATGAGTGTCTCCAGGTAGTCCCTCCCCAGGTAATACGGCGGCCGCTCGTTAATTCTCTGAGGTAGATGTTCCAATAATCCAACTGGAATGTACCTGGGATGGGATGGAACAGCAGTGAGTGCTGGAGTTTAATTAAATATTGTTCAAAGATCCTCTTGGATCAATCCAGTTTTGGCTGGGCAGAGTTACCTGCACAGGAAAGAGAGCCATTCCAGCAGGAATTTCCTGGTTTTCTCCACTCCCTGAGTGTCTGACCCCCAGTGCTCGAGGCCGTAGTTGGTGAAGTCTTTGAGGATGTCAAACCTCTCCCCAGAGGAGATATCCCAGTGTCTCTGCTCCTTAATTTCAGTGAAAAGCCACGGTTTGATGAGTGCCCCCCTGCAACCAAAAAAAAAAAAAAAAAAAAAAAAAAAAAGGCAGTGTTATTCCCATCATTGATGCTCCTGAAGATGCCAGCTGACTTTAGCCACTTCCCAGCCCTTTTTACCAGCCAATTTCTGCTTTAAATTTTGTTTCCCATTCCAACAAGAATCTGCTGGAGCTTCCTACCGATAGAAGTTGATTTTATCAATTTTCAGAGCAGTTCCAACAAGAGGAAACTTCTCGTGTTTTGAGGTTGTTTGGGGATTTTTTTTTTAATCTCTTTTTTTTTTTTTTTAAAAAAAAACAACTCTGGAACCAACAAGAGCTCAGAAGCGAAGGGAAACACAGGCACTTGCCTTGCAATCATGATTCCAGAAACTCCCATCTCCATGGCTCGATTTGCATCTTCGTAAGATAAAATATCCCCATTTCCTGCCCGGAAGGGAAGGAGAAGCCAGAGGGTCAAAGTGATCCATAAGGACAAGTCAAAATGAGTTAATCCAGGCACAGGATAAAATTCAAAAACGGACACAGAGTCCAAGAACCAGAATGTCCAAAGAGCCAAGGTCAGAGATTCCCAGGGATGTTTATGATGGATGTTTATGATTTCCCTCACAAGGAAAAGAGGAGCCTTCTCCTCTCTTCTCCTCCACTCCCAGCTCCTACCTGGAAGGTCTGGGGGACTGTCCGTGCCACAGGGCCCAAAAAGCACCCAGTAAAACCCAAGTGGCTCATGTCCTACCTGTCCCTTCTCCTTATCCCCAAACACAGGCAGAGGTGCCAGTGACTCTACCCAGGGATGCTCCAAACTTTACCCCAGGCTAAATATCATTGGGAATTTGTTTGGGGGGGTCCCCTTTTTTTTAAAGGGATTTCAAACCAAACAGGTGAGGGGACAAGACCCACGTACCAAAGAGGGGCATGGGGCTGGCGATCTTGGCGCACTCGGCGATGTATTCCCAGTCGGCGCTCCGCGTGTACCGCTGCTCCCGGGATCGGCCATGGAGCTGGGGGAGAGATCCCGGTCAGGCCTCATTCCAGAGGCAGGGCAGGATGGCAGGAATGTGCTCCAGCAAAGGGAATCACCCCAGGGTGGGGTAGGGGACAGGGCTCGGAGCAACCAGTCTGTGATTCCGTGATGATGGATACAAGGCCCAGGAGCAGCGAGAAAAACACTTTCTGCTCCTGAATTTTCCTCTTTGATTAGCAGAGAACACTAAGAGGCAGCACAGATCTGCTCAGAGGGGTTTGAAAGAGCTGCTGAGCTGTGGGGCAGGGAAAGGTCACCCCCACCTTGTCCCCAGGCTGACGTGCAGAATTCCCAATCTCACACCACCACGAGCGTTCCCGTACCGTGACCATGGATGCTCCCCACTCCCGGATCTTGGGGATGATTTTGTGAGCCACATTCATCTTTTCTTGCACTCCAGTCCGGATCTTCACCGTCAGGGGAACGTCCAGCACCTGCAGGAGTGGGAGAATGAGGCCAGGCCGAGGCAGGAGGTGGCTCCATCAGCTCCATCATCTCCAGGCGCTCCGACTCACCGAGTTCATCCCGCGGACAATTTGTTCGAACTTGTTGGAGCGAGTCATGAGAGCACAACCTCCTCCCTGAGGGACAAAACATGGCACAGTCAAGACTTTCCGCTTCCTTGCATAGCAAAGAGTCCTTGAAGCTGCTCAGGGAACGCAGGAAAGACTTGGAGCATCTCAAGGCTTGCAGAAAATGGATTCTTTAAAAAAAAACAAACACCAGCCCGCAGCCCTCTCCTCCCAAATTCTGCCAGGAAAGGACAGCCATTCCCTGCTCCTTGAGCAGCTTATTCACCTTCTTGCTGAGGTCCCAGTGCCCATAAATGAACTGGGAGCTCTGGATCAGCCTGGTAGGAGCAGATCAGGCAGCGGGGGATAAGGGAAAAGACAAGGATCCACACAAGGAAGCCAAACACGCCCTACAACTCACCTTCTTGTAGACCAGGTCAATGGGACACCCCACGTTGATGTCCACAAAATCCACCTCAATTGTCTTGTTCAGGAGCTCTGCACACTTGGTCATGGTGTCTGGGAAGGCTCCCTCCAGCTGCCAAAGGGAAAAAAGGCTTCCATGAGCTCCAGGGGCCGCTTTTCTCCTGGAAAGTTTGGTTATGGAGGTGACAACACTCACCTGCACCCCAAAAATATCCTCGGTGTGGTGGCGTTTGAGCAGGGCCCACTCCGAGGACTGGCCCTGGAGCAGGTTGGTGCACACAGCCATCTCCCCACAGGTGACATCTGCTCCGAAGCGTTTGCAAATCCGCCGGAAAGGGAGGTTCCCGCACTGCCAGGGACAGCAGGGACAGGGATTGTCAGGAGATCCGCTCCGTCCCGACCGTGGCAACGGAAGATTTTGACAGAAGGACAAAAGTTATCAACCCTACCGTGGTCAGTGGAGCCAGGTAGAGCTTGCCTTGGATTTCCAGCTGGAAAGCAAGGATGGAGGAACATCAGCAGAGCTGAGTCAGCAGTGCTTAAGATCATGGAATTGTAGAAGCAATAGAATGGTTTGTGTTGGGAGGGACTTTAAGGATCATCCAGTGCCACCCCGTGCCATGGGCAGGCTCCTTGCTCTTCCATCCTCCCTGACAGCTCAGCCCCTCCTTCCCAGGACCTGGAAAATCCAGGGGCTGCAGCTTCTCTTGGTTCTCACCCTTCCAAGGCCAACTCCAGACCCGCAAGTTCCCAGATCCTTCCTGTCGTGACAGGAACATGGAGCTCTGTCCTCTGCCTGCCTCCCCCAGCTAAAGGGTCTCAAAGGTGACCCTAAAGGGTCTCTCTTCCATCTGTCCACACACAATCCCCACCCCTGGAGTGGCACACAAGGGTCACCGGCCCTTGACCAGACTCTCACCTTCTTCTTCTCGCACGGCCGCAGCTTCGTGACGTCCTCGTCGGTCAGCGGGCCCACGGTTGGGATGGAGGGAGCAACCCCATCCCCTCGGGGGCTGGGGCTCTGCAAGGCCTCTGCTTCGGGATCTCCTCCCTGTTCCTGCAGCACTGGGCACTCGTGGCTGTCCCCATCCCCCAGCCCCTCCTGGGGAGCCGCGCAGTTGGACACCTCTTGCTCCCCCGTGGCTTCGCCTCCCTTCCCGTCCCCTCCGCGGGGCTTGAGCCCACGCAGATACTCCTCAGCCTTCTGGAACACGAACTTCCTCTTGCGCAGCCGGTGCTGCAGGTCCTTGGAGAGGTTGTTCCTCACCAGCAGCTTCCCTTCCCACTGCTGGGCCAGGGCGGCGTTGACGATGTTCTGGTGGCCGTCGCCGAGGTGGGCGCGGGCGAAGCGACAGGTGACCCCGTAGGGACAGCGGCCGAAGGTGTCGAAGAGGACGCAGCGCTGGCCCAGGTCCGAGGGCTTCCCCGCCAGGTACTCGCCCACGTCGTGGAGGAAACGGCACCGGGGGCCGAAGAAGCACTTCCCTGGACTGCCCTTGGGAGAACACGGAGTGGGATAAAGCCTCGGCTCGGGTGTGGATGGAGCAGCACGGCCCAGGGGAGGCCCAACCTGCCCCAGCCCACAGCTGAGAGCAGGGCCCCGTGTCCTACCTGTGTGACCGAGGGGCACAGCCTGCTCTGCTCGTAGTGCTTGGGTTTCATACACGGCCTGCTCTTGTTCTGCCCCCGGGCCCGTTTCCGCTCCGGACGCTCCTTCTCCTCCGCTCCAGCACCTTCCTGGTTCTCCCCATCCTGGCCAGGGTCCTCTGCCCTCACCCGCTTGGCGGGGGGCTCGCTCTGGCAGCTGCTGACCTGCTCCTCTTCCTCCTCCTTTTTCTCCTTGTCCTCCTCCTTCTTCTCCTCCTCACCATCATCTCTCACCTGGCCTTCTGGCTTGTTCCCGGCCCGCAGGAAGGCATGGAATTCCTCCTTGGAAGTGAGGAACCTGCAGAGACCCAGCGCCTGGGTCATCCTGGTCATGGCAGGGAGCAGGGAGAGGGGTGTCCAGGGCGATGGGGGGCAGAAGGGGCTGGGTATGGACTGGGAGGGGGGGGGGGGGGGGGGGGGGGGGGGGGGGGGGGGGGGGGGGGGGGGGGGGGGGGGGGGGGGGGGGGGGGGGGGGGGTATGGAGGGGCTGGGAATGTTCGGGGGGGGTTTATGGAGAGGTCGGGAATGTACCAGGAGTTTACAAAGGGATGGGGCAGGAGATTATAGAGGGATCAGGAACGTACTGGTGCAGTTATGGAGGAGCCTGGCACATACTGGGGGAGCTTATGGAGGAGCCACGAATGTGCTGGGGTGGTTACGGATGGACCGGGCACGTCCCGGGGGAGGTACAGAGGGACCAGGGATGTACCGGGGTGGTGGGCATGGGGTGCCCGGGGGGATGGCGGAGGGGCCGGGGGTGTCCCGGGGGCCGTGGCGGGGCCGGCCAGCCCCGACCCCGCACTCACCGGGCTCGAACCGGCGCCACTCCGGGCGCCGCCGCCGCCGCCGCGGCCATGCTGCCGCGCGCCGCGATGACGTCACGGGCGGGGCGGGGCGGTATAAAAGGCGCGGCTGAGGCGGGGCCCCCTCAGAGGAGCGGGAGCTGCGTGTGGGTGTGGGTCGTGTGACGGGACTTCATGAGGGGGTCTCTGAGGGCATCTTTGAGGGGTTCCGACGCTGCCTGGGGCACCTTGAGGGGGCTACCCGAGCAGGGGAGGGACGCCGGTGTGCAGCCCTTCCACCGGGCAGAGGTGTCATCCTCAGGGCTTCTCTCCGCCGGCACCTCTTGGGCGTGAGGGGTCCTGGATTAAAGAGGTTCCCCTCAGCTCTGCCCCTCTCCCGAGTTGTGGGCATGGTTGGGAGGACAGGGAAAAGCCCACAGGGCTCCTGACTTAGGAGGGATTCACAGGATCAATTAGGTTGGAAGAGAGCTTTGAAGTCATCCAGTCCAAGCTGTGACCCAACACCACCATGTCAACTACACCAGTCTTTCCTTCAAACATCTCCCTGTTTTTCGGCGATTGTCTGGCTCTCCCACCTCCTCACAGCTGTCAGTGGGAGAGGATGGAGCTCTGCGGAGGTGCGGGACGCTCAGTGTGGGTTTTTTGTGTATTTGAGGTTATTTTTAAGCAGCGAATGCACAGCTTGGCTTGTAGCTGCCACATCTTCCCCACGTTCGGGACACCCTTTTACATCCCCTCCTTGCCCGTAATCCCTGCAGCCCCCAGTGCCTCATCCGTGCCTGACGTGTGTGAGCCTCGAGTGAGGAAGATCCCGTAGTGAGGGGGTTGATGTCTCACTGGTGACGTGTTTGGAGCCCTCCTGGATGACGTTCCCTTTCCAGCCTGGGCTCCGTCACCGGCACAGCCCCGTTTGACTCACGCTTGGCCTGGGCTTCCGAGGAATGGCTGTGAAATCCAAGTGAAGCCAGAGCTGTGCTCCATCTTTCCCATCCCACGCCCTGCCCTGGATCCGAGGGGCTTTTGTGGCCAAATAAAAACCGACCTCTTTGTTTCTAGGGGGCTCGTGGTGCAGGTACCAACGAGGAGGCAGAGGGTAACTTGTGGGGGGTTTGCCCTGATTTAGGGGCTGCTGGAAGCTGGTGAAGGGCGACCGTGCTCGTGGCGTCAGGGAATCGATTGTTTCTGGGCACTGAAGAGTTGTGTGTGCACGTGGGATGGAGGTAGGAGGGCGTGTGGAGCTTCAATTCCAGTGTTTTCTTGTTTTCTGCTGGTTTAGCGCGGTTCTCTCCCGATGCTCCGTCGGAAATGTCTTCTGGGATGAGCTGGGAGCCCTGTGGGTGCTCGTGCTGCTGCCAAGGGTGGGCAGGTTGCACGATGGAGCCAGGCTGCTGTGAGAAGAGCTCTTGGCTGATTGGGTGTTAATTAGTTTTGGAGTGAGAGATGAGGAATGCAGAATGCTATTTTAAGGCTTCATCTTGGCTGAGGGGAGGAAGGAAGGAAATGAGGCTCTGGGGATTAATGAAATGATTTCACTGATGTTTTTGTGGGGCAGTTAAGGCTGAAGTCAGAGTGCTTTGGGCTTGCTGCACTCAGCTGAGCTCAGACTTTAGCATCTGATCCCTTCTCAGGGCATGGCTTGGCGGTTTTATGAGGCTGAGCCTTGGACAAGCTTCCCAACAGACCCTTTTCCAAGCCAGGCTGGACAGGGCTTGGAGCAGCCTGGTCTAGTAGAAGGTGACCCTGCCTATGGCAAAGGGTGGAATGGGATGATTTTGAGATCCATTCCAGCCCAAACCATTCCATGACTCTTTGGTAGGGATGGAGAGGTTCTGCTCTTGTCTCCTTTACCTTTTCACCCCTTCAGGTCATGCTGAGGTTGGAAGTGGGGCCAGGGGAACGAGGAATGGTGAAGCTCTTTCTGCAGTGCTGGAGCTGGATGGTTTTCAGGGGTGAATACAGAGCTTGGATGGCCAAAGCTGTCACTTCCACATCCTCCAGCACCACTAAAGCAGCTTTAAAGAAAACCAAGAACTCAGTGGGAAAGGCCAACTCAGGAAAAAGGGAAAGGTCGATTACAGGAAAGTGGGATATGGATACAGGGAGAACTAAGTCAGGAAAAGTTCAGCTGCTGCAAGGTCCAAGCTAAACAAGACACACATATTAATGACCCTGCCCCTTCCATGGGCTCCCACACAAAAACTGGATGTGCTGAGCCCCTGGATCTGGCTACTACACCCCATGTCAGCCGAGAAATGAGGGTCTGTGGGAGCCCCAGGAGCAGCTCCACGGCTGCCACGGGGAGAGAGATCTGGGCTGCTCGCGCTGCTCCAGATGCTGTCAGAATGTTCTGACAGCCTCTGCTGGTTAATGGTGCAAAAGGGTGAATGTCCCCCGAGGCAGGTGTGGGGTTGGATGGTGTGGGACTGTCTGGAGCTGCGAGTGACGGAATTGAACCTCTGGGCCTTATCCATCTTCTGCCCAAACCCAAATCCATTCCTCATGTGTTGTCTCTCCTCTTTTATCCGGTCTTGTTTTAGCAACACAGCTTCCAGCCTTCTGCAAAGGAGACTATTCCCAGCACTCATAAATCTCCTATCAGGAAGCTGTTTCCAAGATTAAAGCTTAAACGTTTCCCCTCTCTCTGGTTTCACGTCCCAGTTCCCAATTCCCTCCCCGTAATCACCAGCCCTGCCTCCTCCCAACAGCTGAGGGGTTCATCTGGACACACTGAGCTCTCCATACCCCACACCAAGCCCCTTAAAGCCATGTCTGCTCCAAGAAAACCTATGCTGGGACCCTTTGGAATGGGGGCGTGCGCCTCAAGTGCTCGGAAACGACCGGGCCGGGCTTCGGGCTGGCGATTGTGTCATGGAGTTTGGAAAGGTCTTTCCCTGCTGCAAGTTCCCTCCTGGCTGGTTTGAGAGCTGACTTAGTGCTTGGAGGAGTAGAAAGGGCGTTATCCGGGCAAGGCCTGTGGGTTTGGGCCGAGCTGGAAGCGGCCCGGAGTTCAGGGCCTGCTGCGGATATCGGATCGCCGGCGGCGGGGCCGGCCGCTCCCAGAACCGGGATGACGAACCGTGGAGGCAAATCCTGGGATCTGCGGAGCCAGCGTGGTGTGTGGGCAGGGAAACACGGAGCAGGGACATCTGGGCTCACGGGGGAGTGGTGGGAGCACCGTGGGATCCCGAGTCTTTTGGCTGTGGCCCCTCAGGCCTTTGTTAGCAGAGCTTGGAGGAGACCCCAAATCTTTTCATCAGACCCTAAAATTAGAGGCAGCCCAAGGCCCCAGTCCTGGGAGGGGCTGATTCCTTGGCAGGGGCTGCTCTGCTGATGGAAGAGGCAGGATGTGGCTTTTCCCAGTGCCCTGGGCATGGGAACAGGGAGAAGACCCTGGTGCTCCATTCTAGGAGCTCTGAGGGCCATCTCAGCCTTCATCACTGCTCTTCCCAAGGCCATTCTGTGTCCCAAAAGGAACCTTCTGTTCCAGCCTCTCCTGTCACCTGAGGTCACTCTGCAGGTTGGCTAATCCCCCATGGCTCAACCTGTTGGGAATTAAGGATCTGGGCAGGAAAAGTGGCCCTTTAGCTGGCCTCTCCTAATTCCCTGTGCCACCAGATAAAAATCTTTTTTCTCTTTTTTTTTTTTTTTTTTTTTTTTTTTTTTTTTTTTTTTTTTTTTTTTTTTTTTTTTTTTTTTTGTGCCCTTTCAATTTTTATTTTTACACCAAAAAGGCAACACTGAGGTTTCCTCCTGACATTTAAGTCAGTCAGTAAAGTGACAAACCCAATAAACACTCCCCGTTTCGCTGGGACAAAAAGCTCCGAGATCCTGCTGGGACTGAAATGTTTCATCATTTCCGAAGTAAAATGTTTTAGTTTGGGGAGAAAGAAAAAAAAAAAAAGATTAACAAAATAAGAACAACAACTAAAAACTGACACGTTTCAATGTTTTTCTAATTATTTTCTCCATTTTGGCTGAAGTCAAATCTGGCCCCGCTTCCCGAATGGCTTTGGAACCTTCCAAAACTTCTATTTTGGGGAGTTTTCTTGTTGTTGGTGAAGAAGTTTGATCCCTGCCCTGTGCTCCTGTTCGTTCCAGGTGTTTTCTGCACCATTAGGAGAGGGAGCAGGATGTTTATCCCAGTCCTGAGGTATCCCAGCACCTGGGACATACCCAGGCTGATCCTCCCTGCCAACTTCCCCTTTGGTTACTGGCACATCACGCTGCTTTAAATTCCAGGTGAGCCACGTTTTTCTCCCCAAAACCTGCCTGCTGGGATCCTGTTGCCTCTGGAGCTCAGCAGCAGTCCTGGAAACGAGCTGGGGAAGCTGGAAAACCAAGGAAAGGGGGAGCTGGGAGCTTTGCTGGTGCCTGTGTGTGAGTCAGGGTGGGGGGAACAACATCTGTTGGTTTGAGGGTTGCAGATGGTTTGGGTTAGTTTGTGACAGCACGGCCTGGGACTGGGACGGGGCTGCTTTCAGCTCTGGGGACCAAAGACTCGGAAAAAGAAAAGGTTGGAGCACGTTCTGCTGGTTGGTTTTGGACCTTTCCTCACCTCAAACAACAATTTTTTTTTGTACCATTCTTGTATTGGGTGCTGGTCATGGGGAGCTTCTCTGAGGAGCTGCTGGAGTGAACCATGTGGGTCACTAGTGCCATCTCCTTTACTCAGTCCTCTTCACCATCCTGCTGGAAATTGTGGAATCCCAGACTGCTTGGGGTTGGGAGGGACCTTAAAGCTCATCCAGTGCCACCCCCTGCCACGGGCAGGGACACTTTCCACTAGCCCAGGGTGCTCCAACCTGGCCTTGGACACTTCCAGGGATGGGGCAGCCACAGCTTCTCTGGGAAATCCATTTCAGGGCCTCCCCACCCTCCCAGGGAAGAATTCCTTCCCAGTATCCCATCCAACCCTGCCCTCTGGCAGTGGGAAGCCATTCCCTGTGTCCTGTCCCTCCATCCCTTGTCCCCAGTCCCTCTCCAGCTCTCCTGGAGCCCCTTTAGGCCCTGGAAGGCCCCAATCAGGTCACCCTAAAGCTTCTCTTCTCCAGGCTGAGCAATCCCAATTCTCCAGCCTTTCCTCCCAGCAGAGCTTTTATCACCTCTGTTCCTTCTCTGGACTCGCTCCAGCAGCTCCACATCCCTCCTGTGCTGGGACCCCAGAGCTGGATGAAGGATTCCAGGTGGGGTCTCACCCCAGAGGGGCAGAATCACGAGGGAAAAAAACTCCTCGATTTCCTTTAGTTTGGGAAAAAATAAAACCTTTTCTCCTGAGCCCTCCCTAACGGGGGATTTTTGCAGACTAAGGGTAGATGTATTTTTTCCTCCCTCCTCCTGACTGAGAGGTGGAGAGGGCTGATGCAATGTCATCTAAACTTGGAGCAGCCTGTGCTGCAGCAGCTGAGGAGCTTTTGCAGCAGGAGAACCATTCCCAGCTTTCCCCTGGATGCCACCGTGCCACTTCTCCCTCTTGTCTTTGTTCTGGGAGACTCACCCTTGCCTTAAAAACAAATGGATGTTGGAGGATTTGCCCTTGAGTGAGAGATGCTCCTGGGGGTGTGACCTTGCTGGTGGTGGGGGTGGGGGTCCCTTTTTCCTTGGGGATTTGTATCCAGGTGGTTTAATTTGTGTCCTGCATAGCTGTGCCGCTCCAGGCTGCCCTGAGGGGGTGGCACAGAGCAGTGACCTGCATTCAGCTCCTCTGCAGAGCACCAGCTTGGCCAGGAGCTCTCCCTTCCAGGCTAATTCAGCCCTGCTGTGACAAAGAGGCACCTGCCCCTATCCTGTGGATGAATAAGTTGGGAAAGAGGCGAGGGAACAGGGCAGGATCGTCCCTGGAAAACTGTGTCGCCGTGGAGGTGGGAAGATGTCACTGGGCACGAGGGGATGGTCTGAGGTTTGGACTCTGATCCTTGTGGGTCCCTTCCGACTCAGCATGTCCTGGGATTCTGGGGTTTTGCAGCCCTAATAAACATCATATGAGGTCTGTGGGGTGTTAATGCAGGACAGACCATCCCTGCTGGCTCTGCAGCTCCGCTCGGGCTCCGGGAGGGTTGAGGGAACAGCAGCACCGGGAGCAGCTTTTTCCAAGCAGGCCTTGGCAATGCCTGGGGTGTGGGAAGAAGTGCAGGAGAAAGCAAACAGGCTTTGGCTGGGCCTGGGAGCAGGGACGTGAGAGGCTCCAGCAGAACTCCCTGTCCTGGGGTGGGGGGGAGCGAGGAGGCTGCAGTGAGCCTTGTCCCTGCCCTTCCTGAGCTGGAAAACTTCCCTCCCAGTTGTTTCTCCCCCATCTGTCCCCACATCCCTTCTCAGCAGGGACTAATGCACTTGCTCTCTAGGCTGGCTTAACTCTGACACGAGATTAGATCTCTGTGTGTCAGTGCATGTGCTCCCTCCCCCTGCTAATGACAGCTGAATCCTGGATCCTTCCAGCAAGGGTTTGACAGAGAGGAAATGTCTCAAACCCACGGAATTCCTACAGATTTTATAACTGAGTGCCCAAATTTGTGTCCCCTCTAAGGGAGCTCTTGGGAAGGAGCTGTGAGTAGTGATGTGAGAGGATGTAGGAGTTATAGGACATCATTCCTGTTCCCAGCAGAGCAGAGGACAGATTCCATCTTAAAGTGTGCAAATGGCTCTGTGGAGATACTAAGAATAAGAATATAACTCTGCTTTAAATCATGGATTCATGGAATGGTTTGGGTGAAAAGGGACCTTAAAGATAATCCAGTGCCACCCCCTGCCATGGGCAGGGACACCTCCCACTATCCCAGGTTGCTCCAACCTGGCCTTGGGCACTTCCAGGGATCCAGGGGCAGCCACAGCTTCTCTGGGCAACCTGTGCCAGGGCCTGTCCACCCTCACAGGGAAGAATTCCCCCTTATCCTGTCCCTCCAGGTCCTGGGAAATCAGGCCCTCTCCATCTTTCCTTGTTGTCCCCTTCAGGCACTGCAAGGCCACACTCAGGTCACCCCAAATCTTCTCTTCTCCAGGCAGAACAATCCCAACTCTCACAGCAGAGCTGCTCCAGCCCTCTGATCATCTTGGTGGCCTCCTCTGGATATTGGCCCTCCCAAAACCACCCAAAATTGAGTCAGGGAAGGGCAACCCGAGCCCATCCCTGCTTGTTTTGACCCGCAAGGCAGGATGGCAACACAGAGCTCCAGGAGGGGTTGGACAACGCCCTGAGGGACAGGCTGGGATTGTTGGGGTGTCCTGGGCAGGGCTAGGAGTTGGACTGGACGATCCTTGTGGGTCCCTCCCAGCTCAGGACGTTCCATGCAGGTCTGTCCAGCTGCTCTTCCACAGAGTTACAAGAACAGGGGGAGGTCTTTTCCAAAGCTTTCACGTACGGAATGGGGGTGCCCCTTCCCCCTTAAGAGCAGGATCACGCTCTCCTAAGCACAAACACGTTTCTCCCCACAAAATGTCCCCGTTCCCTCTCCTTTCCCTGCCCCGGAGGTTTCTGCACTCGGCAGCCGTTGCCGAACTTGGCTCTGGAGAGTCTCTCCCTGCAGCTGCTTTTTTCCGCGCCGCATCCCTGCAAATCATCAATATTCATGTGCCTCATCAGCAGAGCCTCTGGAAAGAGCTCTGGAGATCCGGAGCGGGATCCAGCGCTGGAAAAAACTTCCCTGAGTGCTTGTGGAGGGGGGGGGGGTCAGGGGAGCCATGTGCTTGCCACGAGAGGGGGGTATGAGCCCGCGGGAGCCCAGCAGTGGGTGCCGGGGAGGGGGAGGATGGAGCGAACCGCAGCTCCATCCCGGATGGATGGATGGATGATGGATGGATGGATAGGATGGGATGGGATGGGATGGCAGAGGATCGGCTGCTGCCGCTGAGGATGGAGGGGGTTGGTTGGCTCCTGCCCCGAGGTCAGGTGAGCCGGGAGCACCTGGACAGGGAGAAGCTGATCCCTGCTTTCACACCGGGACTTGCTCCCAGATGACCCGGTGTGGGAGAGCTAAAGCAGGAGGGATTTTCCTGACCGCAATCTGGGGGAGGAATCCTTCACCACGGCGTTAAAAGCATCGTTTTTTCTTGGATGTCTCTGGATTTTCCCTCCGCTGCCCTGGATCGTTCTCTCCTTTGCATTGATGCAACTGTTTGGAATTCCAGAAAACCGGTCTGAGGAGCTGATCTGGCTCATCCCAAAGATTTATTTTTATTTTTTTTTTCCCCTTTTCCAGGTCAGGAACATTTCCTTCCCAGGTGTTGCTGGAGCATGTTGTGCTCTGGGGTCTGAGCTAACCTGCCTGCAGCCAACAGGCCTGAAATGAAGTTATCCCTGCTGTTCCCTTGTGCTTTTCTCTGCTGTGACACAAAAATCCCCGATTTCTCCTGCTGGGAGATCTCCAGGTCAAAGAACTTGGAGAAGTTGTTTGATTTTTTACTTTATTTTTTTTTTTTTAAAGCTTGAATTCTGAGTGGGAATTGAGACACCTGGAGTTTATTCTGGTTTATGTGTTTTCTCTGTTGATTTCTTCCACTGTTTCATGCCCACATGGAAAGACTAAAACGCTCATGGAAGGGTTTGGATGTTTGAGTGTCTTCCTCACCCACATCAGAGAGGGTGGGATGGAGAATATAGAAAAAGACCATTGGGAAAGCAACCCTCTTTTTTTTTGTGTGTATGTGTGTGAGTAGCAAAATATTCAACATTTGATGGGCCTAAAGTTTTGGGCTCAGCTTTGTGATTTTATGTGATTTAGTCCTGTTACATCTCTTTATAAACCAATTATTATTTTTATCCAGGGAGACTAGTCCAGGGAGAACTATCCTTAGGATCAAAATCCAGCTCAGCCCGTCCTGCAGCAGTTCCCATTCCAACCCAGCAGCCAGCACACCCATTTCCCACTCTCCCTCCCCATTCCATGGCCTTTTGAAAGCTTGGGAAGAGGTTCTGGCTCCGTGGAGGTCCCACCACGCACGTGCTGGGCAGTTGTGCAGCGTTTGCAGCTGAATCCTTGTGTGAAATATCCTTTCTGGTCCGGCTGCTGCACGGAGATTAGGAATAATCCCCAGTCCCCATCCATCAAACTTAATTAGGGCCATTTCCTAACGAGCCTCTGGGCTGCTCCAGTGGGAGCTGGGAGGAAGATGGAGCACCTTGTCATCGCTTCCAGGGGGGAAGAAGGACCAACAGCCTCTTCTCCAGGGCTGGGAACAGGAAAATCCCAATTGCTGGGCCCGCAAATATCAGAAGCCCCCAAAAAACCTCCTTAAAAAGGGAGAAAATCCCTGGGTTTGGGTGTCAGGATGGTCCCAGGTGCTCACTAACACTGACCTGGATTCCTGCCTCCCATAGATTGGGAGATCCTTGGCAAACCTTACGATGTTTTTCCCCCTGAAGTGGTTGTGGTTTATTTTTCCCAAGAAAGGATTTGTGTGTTTTTTTGTTTTTTTTTTTTTTTGAAGATGCCAATTAAAATATAATCTGGATCTGTTCCAGGCAGGGTGGTGGTTGGATGAGTGTCCTGATTTATTTGTTGTATTAGTTTTTACATTGTTGATGTACCCATTAGGCCACATACCAAGGAAAATGAGGAGGGGAGGGGTTAAGCTAAACCAACTGTGCCTTTTGAAAAGTTCATTAATCTCCATTTATCCAAGGAAAGCTTTTTTTTTCCAGAGGTCACAGTCAAAACGTGTCCCAGTTATCCTCCTCTGTTCTCTTCCACTCTCTGATTTAGGACCATGACAAAATGTCCCGAATTGGAATTCTCCTGGGATCTGGGCTTTGGTGAGGTGGTTTGGAATAAGTCCAGAGGAGGCCACGGAGATGCTCCAAGGGCTGGAGTCCCTCTCCTCTGGAGCCAGGATGGGAGAGCTGGGGGATTCACCTGGAGAAGAGAAGGATCCAACGAGACCTCAGAGCCCTTTCCAGGGCCTAAAGGGGCTCCAGGAGAGCTGGAGAGGGACTGGGGACAAGGGATGGAGGGACAGGACAAGGGGAATGGCTTCCCACTGCCAGAGGGCAGGGTTAGGTGGATATTGGGAAGGAATTTCTCCTTGGGAGGGTGGGGAGGCCCTGGCCCTTCTGGAATCGAAGCTGGATCTGCTCAGGTTTGGGCACTTTGTCCCCCTCCCCTCAATACCACACCTGGAAGAAAAATCACCCCAAATCTCCTCCTTCTCCAGGTGCTGGTTTTTTTTCCCTCAGGATAAATTTTAGCGAGCCTGACTTTCCTCCCTGGCTTTGCTGTGCTGGGACTGTGACTGGCAAAGCCCAATTACCAAGGGCTGGGATTTGTAATTCCTGGCACAGCGACAGCAGGAATGGATTTGTTCAGTCGCCTTTTATCAGCCCTTCCAGCCTGCCTCTTATCTGCTGACTTTGGGGAGGGCTGAGATGGGATTAAGGGAACGTGCAGGCCTGATAAATGGAGATACAAAACCCTGGAGCTGGGGTGGATCAATACAGGGCCATCCTGAGGAGCCAGTGGAGAGCTTTTCCAGAGCTTTTCCAGGCATGGCTGATTGGATGGACCCGAGCCTGGAGAGGGAAGGAGGCACAGGAATGTGTCACAGCGGTCATGGAACCTGTTGGGTGAAAGTGGAGCACATGTGGAGGCATCTGACACTGCACATCCATCCCTTCTCCCGACTCAGCACTTTGCATGGATCACACATCTCGGCTGGATGGAACTTTCCCAGGATTCCCAGGCTGGCTGGTGCCTCCTGCATCCAAAAGAGCTGCTTTGTGCTCTTCCCTTCCCCCAGGTGAACTTTCTCCGCTCGCTTTCTTGGGCTTTTCCTCCCCTCTAAGAACCTGGGAAGAGCTTTCCCTTCACCTGGCAGTGCTCACACAGATCTCTGCTCTCTCTCCTCCTCCTCCCTTCCCCTGATTCCCTCCTTTAATTTGCCTTTGCTTATTTTGAATACAAAGCTCCTCCACCGCAGTGTTTACAGTTCATCAAGCCTTAGGCCCATTGCTTATTCTCCTTTTTATACCCCTGCTTACCCTCCTTGGCTCCCCGTGCCCTTTCCCTGCTTCTGGAATCTCCAGGATGAACCACAATCCCTGTTCCCAGCTGGCTGCTCCATCATTCCCATATCCCAGAGACGCGGTTCCCAGACGCCCCAGCGCCTCACTCATTGTTCCCATCCCTCCAAAATTCCTTGCTCTGGAGTCAGCCCCCTCTCATGAGCCTTGAGGAAGATCCCTGGTCCAGCTGCAGGACGCTCAGGATGTTCCAGGAGCTGGGAATGCCGCGGCTCAGCCGCTGCTCGGAGCGTTCCCGGCGTGGAGGAGCCGGCGGAGGCGGTGCTGGCTGGCACGTGCTGGCACGGGGCTTATCTCCCTGGCACCCAGTAAATGCCATCAGCTGGCTTCGTGTCCACTCCTCCATATCAGCCTTGGTCACGGTTTCCCTTCGGCTCTTCCCAAAATAGGTCTCCAGCGCCAAGGCCCCGATTCCCGTCCCTGCAGGGGTGGGGTGAGGAGCAAGTGCTGGCTGTGTCCCAGCTCTCTTCCCCTCCAGGAGCTCCTGGACCAGGGTGGGGTCGTTGATGTAATTTTTTTTTTTTTTTTTTTTTTGTTGTTGCTGCTGTTTTTATTGAACAGAGTTTTCTTTTTACTGTGTGAATTTTCGGTGTCCAAGCAAGAGAAGTGAAGCCAGTGGGGACTGAAGGAGTGGGAGAGCAAGTGGAGCAGAAAACAAGTGGGTTGAGGGTGTGTGGGGTGAGACTCAGAGCAAATCATGGACCCTGGTGTTGTGGGGACAGAGGCACGTCCTCGAGTCTGGGTTTGCAGAGAGGAGGGGCAGGACTGAATAAGTTTAGGTGGGATATTGGGAAGAAATCCTTCCCTGGGAGGATGGGGAGGCCCTGGCAGGTCCAGGGGGGTGAGGACAACTTTGGATGAAAACATTTCTGCCCCCGGGGCAGAGCGTGGGCAGAGTGAGCTCAGGCCCCTTCACTCCCAGGGTTTAATTTTCCTGGGTTTAAATTTCCTGACTGCTGCACTTTCCCTGCCCCTGGCTCAGTCCTGCTCCCCTTCCCCAGGCAAAAGCATCCGGACTGAAGGAATTCCGGGGATGGAGACCAGGACACGGCACCACGTGAAGTCCTCCAGTGGGATCCTGGAGCTCTGTTCAGCCTGTGGTGCTTTGCTGGGATGCTTTTCCTTGGTGGAAATATTCCCACAGACATCTGAGCCCACTGCTGCTGCCCTCCCTCCCCTCCCATCAGCGGGGACAGCTCGGTCCCCCGTCCTGTCCTCCAGAGACACAAGGTCCAGCTCATCCCAGGAGCAGGGACAGCATCCAGCAGGAAAAGCGAGCCAGGCCAGCTCAAAATAGCCTCCCTGTCGGAGTTTTCCATGAGACCTTTGAGACTCCTTATCTCCCTGCTGCTGTTCTGGCACAGGACGAGTTGCAGATGGAGCAGCTTCCACCAGCGACGTCACCTCGGTCACCCCGAGGCTTCCTGAGCCCGGGCAGGACTCGGGGCCGTTGTCCCACGGGATGTTGGTCCCTTGTGGGATACAGAGGCCTCTCATTTAGCAGGAATACTTGGGGAAGGAGTGAAACCTGCCTGGTGTCACGGACAGGGAATGCTGAGACTCCTGGATTTGGTGACAGCAGGTTAAGAGGGATTTTACCTCCGGAATACCTGCCCTCCTTCAGCAGCGGAAAGACAGCAGGAAATATCCCAGTCCATCCCCCTGATTCTTTGTGAAACTAAATATACTCCTGCTGGGAAGCAAACAGAGCTGCTGCTTTGCTTGTTGGGAAGCTGGTCCTGCTTCCAGGCAGCTCCTGGTGAGCCAGGGACTCTCGGCTCAGGTGTCACCAAGCTGTGGCAGCTCCGTAGCCCCCAGGGCAGGTTTGGCTGCGTGACCTCCTGGTGCTTTCCACAAGTGCTTTCCTGACCCTGGAAGAATTTTCTTGTGGCCTTAATGAGCCATCTGGGGGCAATTAGTTGCGAGTTTTATGACATCCTGGCTTTCCTCCTGGAACGTGGCACTGGCGGGGGCTGCGCTGCCTCTCCGGCCACGTCTGGGAAGAGGGGAGGGGAGCGGGAGGTGCTGAGTCAAGCTTTGCATCCCATCCTTCTCCTTCCCGGGGCTTGCAGAGAGTGCAGGTCCAGGTGTGACCCCACACGAGCTCAGATCCACGTCCTGCCCGGACCTGTCGCCTCCCTGAGCTCAGGGCTGAGCCTGCTCCCCACCCGCCGGATCCCGGAGTTCCTGGAGTTCCCTGGAGTGAGGGATCACAGAAAGGATTAGATATAAACCCCTGCTGCTGCAGTAAATCAGGGCTTTCACTGCTGTCAGCTACTCGGAGAGGAAGGACGGCGCAGACGGCGTTTCCCGTGGCAGCGCTGTGACCCCAATTATTTTGGGGTGATAAACCACCACCTGTCCCTCATCTGTCATAAACTGCCCCATTACCTTGAAAACCAAGCAGGTTCGAGGGGAAATAACGAACCAAAAGCAACCAGGTTAAAGAGGAAATAACAAACAGCCTTTTTTTTACTGTTTTTTTTCTTTCTTTTTGTTTAATTCTTGGGCTTTTGGGGTGATGTCTCGGCGGTTTTTCGTCTTCCTTCCCACTGGAAGTGAGGATTTCTGGGGATTCCTGTGATGTTTGGCCCAGAAGGTCTCCTTACACTGACCCACCCGTGCTGGAGAGCACACTGCTCCTGATGCTGATGATTTCCCGATGGGTGATCCCAATCCTGGTGCTGGGAAGAACCAAGAGGAGAAACTGGTGCTGGGGAGCTCCTTAATTGTGATTTCTAAGGAAGAGGTTCATTAAAATGAAGATCTGACTGTCCATCCCCTTAAATGCAAACCTGCAGCAAACACTCCGAGGAAACCCATCAGAAATCCTGCACGGAAGAAAAGGCCCTGGAGATGTTCCCCTGGGAATGCCAGGGCTTTGTTGTCTTTTATTTTGCCCTTCCAGTTCACTCCATTACCTCATGGCTTTTGCTGATGGGTGTTTATCAGCCTGAACACGCTTGCTTCCCCTTGTCTTGGGAAAACAGAGACCTTTACTCCTGGCTCCCCTAAAAAAGAAAAATAAAAAAATAGCAGCCCAATATCCCTGAGAGAGCAGGTCTGGATATCAATCCTTCTCCTGCCATCCCAGCCCTGGGAGTCGTTAGGAGAGGGAATGGCAAAAGCAGAAAGTGAAGCCACCCGAGGTTAGAAACGGGCCTGAATTATTATTATTATTTTTAATAATTTTTTTTTTTTTTTGGTCCAGGCAGAAATGTCAGCTGTTTAATGAGCTGAGGGGCTCACAGCTCTGCCTGAAGCGTGTGAAAACAGCCCCATCCCGGCGTGGGACAGGATTTGTGGAGCGGGGACTGGGGACAAGTGACACCTCCCATGGCCCCACGAGGCATTCCCAGGACCTGGCTCCAGCATCCCTGGAGCTCTGCCCCACCAGGAGTCATTTCCCTGAGGAAAAGGGGGCTCAATAATCCTCTCCTTTACACCCTGGGGGGATTTTTCTCCTTTCTCCCAGCCCTTTAGGAAGCTCAAATCTGCTTCCAGCCCCGTCTGCAGCGAGTGAAAAGCAACGGAGGCTCCTCTGTTTGGATTAACCAAGACTGGCCTTACAAAAATATCTGTTAAGCCCAGCTCAGGAAAAGCAGACACCCGAGATACGGAGGACGGCGACGACAGATTTACGACCCGGGGGAACAACCCGTGACTTGTGAGATGCTTCTCCCCATCACAAATGCAGGTGAGTCGTCGTTGTTTCCAGCCCTAATTGGGCTCGATGTCCTCGCCCACCATCCTCCAGAGGGTCTGGCAAACCCCAGGGCCTTCCCTTTGGAGCTCCTCGAAAGCTCTGCAATCTTGCTGCAAGGGAGGTTTGGCCGTGAATTCCTGCTGCTTGGTGGATTTTTGGGGGAGCCTGCGGAGCCCGAGCAGGTTTGTAACAGCTCTCTGTGTTCAAGAGCACGTGTGCACACATCTGTCCATTTACATTTTTGATATATCTATATGTGTGTTTGCATATGTGTGGATGGGCTAAGAGGAAATTAGCTCCGATCCCGCTGCTCAGGGCTGGGATCTGCACATTCTCCCCGGACTGTTTCGTGCCAGATATGAGCTGTGACTTACATTTTGGATAACAGTTTTAATTAAATGGGTGTCTGTGAGCCGCTGGGGGGGGAGAGGGGTGGAGTGGTGGTGGTGGGGGGGGTGGCTTTGGCCACTCTCTTGCTCAGGAAATAAAATGACCTCACTGGTGAGAGTTGCAGGGTGATGGGAACCAGCTTCCACCCACCACTGTTGGGAAGGAAGGAATATGTGGGACAAGGCAGGCAGCACCTGGGCTGGTGGAAGGTGTCCCTGCCCATGGCAGGGGGTGGGACTGGATGAGCTTTAAGGTCCTTCCAACCCAAACAATTCTATGATTCTATGAAGTGGCCTCTGATTTCGGTCGGGTGACAAAAGTCCAACCCTCAACAAAGGGAACCACCACAAGTTCTGCTCCCTGTCCCCGTGGTCTCCATGATAAAAACTCCCTCTCAGGGCTCCCAGTTCATCCTGATCCTGCCCTTGCTTTGCTGTTTAAGGTGCTGCAGCCCCAGTGGTTGGGGTTGGGGTCTGAGCAAACCTCAGATCTCGTTTCAGCTGAAACAGGAACCTCTGCACAGCCACGGAACACCAGATGGTCCCAGCTGGGTCCAAGTCCAAGTGGAGGAGGAAAAGCTGTGTAAAATCTGCCATGGAGACGTGGCCTGAGAGCCTCCTAAAGGGAGAGAGGGAATCTCAGTGTTAGAGATGCTTAAAATTAGACTGGATTAACTTTTTTGGGGGGAACTCGGGGAGTGAAGCCCCGTGGGATTTGCTGTGTGACGCTGATGGGGGAGATCTTCACCAGCTGCCTTCCCAATCCTTATCTTTTCCAGGGGGAGGAGAAGGTGGCCCCATTCTTTCACCTCAGGGTTGTGTCCATCACCTTGCACTGTGTGCTCAGCTGGGACCACCAGGCTACGAAATGAGAGCAGAGGTGGGAGGGTCTGGGCAGGACTGACTGGGCCCAGGTGAGGAGTTTTCCATCTGGAATGGGCTGGCTGCAATCCCACTGCAGGGAATCACCCCCAGGCTGACAGAGCTCTGAGACCCTGATCCCTCTGGGAGCAGATGCCCGTTCAGGACACCATTTCCAGGGCTCTGAGCTGTGACAGCACAAGGCCCTTTGCCTGCAAGCTCAAGTGGTGCTTTCTGCTTTGGTTTCTAGTAACAAATCTCTGTGGTTTCGTGCTCCTGCTGTGCAGCGAGGGGTGGGAATTTCACAGCCAAGATAAATAGTCCCGGGGTCTGGCCGGGGCTCCGGGAAAACAGAGAGTGCGGCGAATAATTTGGTTTAATGCGCTCAGACATGACCATTATCCCACCAGTGCTTCCTGCTGGGAGGCTCAGCCAGAGGGAGCTGGAACCACAGCGGGTTGGACACAACCCCTGTGCCGCAGTGAGAGGGCTGGCCTGGCACTGGCACGTCCTGGAGCCGGCTGGGGATGCAAAATCCCCGCCTTGCCTTTGCTCCCAGGGACATGGAGGGGTTGGAGTGGCCTGATGGAGGAGAGAGGCTTTTAGTGTGGGTCTGAGAGAGCAGCAGCTCTGCCAATCCTTGGAGTGAGAGCTCGGGATGAGCGAGAAAGCCGGATAATCCTCCATCACCTTGAGCAGCAGAGCTGAAATGTTCAGCTCCTCTGATTGCCTCCTTTAGGCAGAGGGGAGGGAATAATCCCAGGAGCAACAGGCTTTTCTCGGAGTCTAAATGAGAGCCCATCCATTGCAGCACCTTTCCATGACTTATTCCTGCTTTTTCTTCTCTTAGCAAATGTCTCCAGCCACCCTGGTGTGTCCCCAAGAATGAGAGGGAAGAAAAGCTCACAGGCAGAGACCCTCCTTCCTTCTGGCTCCCTCAGTCCCTGCCACTGCTTCAGGAGGCAAGAGCAGGTGGCTGCCAAATAGGATTGGGTTCTAGGGAGTCTCCTGCAGTGGCAGCTGATTTCGGGGAATGCCAAGACCAGCTCCTTTTTGACTCTGATTCCATAAAAAACCAGTCAGCTTTGGAAATGGGAAGAGCAGCTCGCCCTGCAGGCATCTGAGGGGTTCAGCTCTGAACCTCCTGGTTGCTGTGGCTGCCCCAGCCCTGGAAATGCTCAAGGCCAGGTTGGAATGAGATGAGCTTTAAGGTCCCTTCCAACCCAACCCAACCCACTCCACGATTCCGTGACCTGCTGCCGCCTCTCTGTCCAGCAGCACCTCCAAAATCTGCTGTGCTGGTACCACACAATAAAATTTACCGCGTGCCAAAGGATGCCTCCTGCCCCTGAGGGATGTTCCAGCCCCAGCCACGTGCTGTGCAGCCTCCCCAGGTCTCTCCCTCCGTGAGATCCAACGTGCAGGTGCATTTTTTTTTTTTGGCAGCCGTGCGGGATATCGGCACCCGGAGACCACACACCGGGGCAGCTCAGATCAGCTTCAAAACAGGCAGAGGGAAGTGTCCAGCTGGGAAAAGACAAACTCTCTCTCTGTTGAATGTTTTAGGGCCGTTTCCCTGGCTGGGGTGAGCGGAGAAGCATCTGCTCCTCTAATCCCCGAGCCAGTGCCGAGCGAGGATGTTGCCTTGTCCAAACAGGGCTCTTGCAAAGGAAGGGAAACAAAACCTGAGATAAACCTCTCCCTAATGGCCAATCCTCTGAGAAAGCCAAGTGGCTGCTCCAGGAGCTGCAGTGGGATTCGGGGAGTGTGTCCCAGCTGCAGGCTGGGGAGCAGCCGTGGCGTCTCCGAGCCTGGAGTGGGGTGTGGGCAGGTCCTGTGGGTTCCCCCCACCTGCACCCGGGGGGGGATTTTGCTTCTCCCCTTCTTGTCTGGAGGCTCAGAGAACACTTCCCAAGCTCTTCCCTGGCATCCCAACCTCCAACAGGGATGGAGACCAGGGGGGAAGGAGGTAGCCTGGCTCCTCACGAGCCGTAAGCAGCCAGGCCGCCACCTGCGGCGGATCATGGACGGGTATTAGATCCATCTCCATGGAGATTAAACCCTGCTGCCACTCCAGGGGATCAGCAGGAGAGCTCTGCCGCTGGCAGGGCACGAGGATAAGAGGAAGTTTGGCTCGTGCTGCCTGCCAAGGCTAATTGGGATCTTCACAAACCGGCTCCTCCCTGCTGGAGCAGTGACCTGCTCCTCCCCTCGTGCCCCAGGGGGCACGGAACATCTCACAAGCCTCCTACACTGATTTTAGAGGGTAAATCCAACCTGGGACAGCGAGTTCCAGTTCCCACAGAGAGGAGGAGACCTTGGAAGCAGCTCAGTGACTACCTGAACCTCTCCCAAGGGCTGTGGCTGCCCCTGGAGCAGCAGGATGCAGCCGCCCTCACATCTCCGGTCCGTCCCAGCGATCCCTTCCCTGCGTTTCTACCTCGTGCCTAGGAAAGGCAGAGGGGTTTCCCTTCAGATTTTGCCCACTGAGCTTTCCTGGGGCTGCAGGGGGTTTTCCAGCTGCAGAGGCAGTAAATCCCAGGCTGTGTCCCAGCTGCACTGAGAGGGCTCCCGACTCCGGGGTCAGGGAGCTGCCGCACGGTAGCTCCGGAGAAGTCATCTGTGGGATTAAATTTCCAGGAACTGGTGGGGCCCAACTTCGGTTTTTTTGAGCCACCCAATTGAAAACAAACACAGAGCCCTCTAGATGGGCCGTGCTCGGTCACAGCTGATTTTTATCGGCCCTGGCTGATGGAAGGAGTGCTCGCTTGGAGCCGCTCTCTCTTCCCAGCCTCGGGTGGATTTGGGAAGCAGAAAGTGCGAGTCGGGGCCTCTGTGAAATAATCTGGCTGCTGGGAGATTTTCCCACGTTTTCATTAGGCACATGGCTCGTTCGAGTCCACTTCCAGAGGTTTTGAGGGTTGAAAGGTTCCTTGGATCTGGTGATTCCCGTTTTTTGCCGGAGCTCGAAGCGGAGCGGCCCCAGACACCGTGTCCCTGCAGTGGTTAATGACTGGGGAGAAGGGCTCTTTTCAGTCCAGTTTAGGAGGTGCAGGAGCCAGCAGAAAGGCAGAGCCACTGTGGAGCTCAGAGGGTGGACACCTGCCCTGTGCTGCTTGCCTTAGGATGCTTTTTAGCCGAGATGTCCATCCCTGCAGTCGGAGCCGGGAGATGCTTCTGGCAGCCCCCGAGGAACAAGGTCCTTGACCCTCTGGGGCCCTTCCCAGTGGTGGGAACAGCAGGGTTATCAGATGGGGGTGGCTCCTCTCTAAGATGGAAATTTCTCCTCTAGCCAGAGGCAGGGATCTTGGCTTGCATCCCTGCTCCCTGTCACCGAGCCTCGCCACCTTCCAGGGTTCACTTTGTTCACAAAGAGCCTCAGATAAGCTTCTTGGCAGGGGTGCTCCATTCTCCAGAGGCATTAGCAGGGCTCAAGGCAGGGTTTGGTTGTTTTTTTTTTTTATAAACATTAACCTTTTGTATCCCTTAGAAGGCGCAGCTCAGACACAGGACCTGGGGCTGGGGCAGCGAGTCGAGGATCTGTGTCGGTGGGAAGGATTGGCATCACTGCCAGGGTTGGACTGGGGAGATCAAAGAGTCAGGGAATGTTTTGAGTTGGGAGGGACCCTCAAGGATCATCCAGTCCAGCTCCTTGCCCTGCTCAGGACACCCCAACAATCACATCCTCTCCTTCAGAGCATTGTTTAAACGCTCCTGGAGCTCTGGCAGCCTTGGGGCCGTGCCCACTGCCCTGGGGAGCCTGGGCAGTGCCCACCACCCTCTGGGGGAAGAATCTTTTCCCAATATCCATCCCAACTCCCCTGGCACAGCTCCAGCCGCTCCCTGGGTCCTGTCCCTGCTCACAGCGAGCAGAGATCAGACCTGTCCCTCCACTTCCCCTCGTGAGGAAGTTACAGACTGTGACGAGATCTCCCCTCAGTCTCCTCTTCTCCAGGCTGATCCAAGTTGGAATATGTGTTCCTCCACCACTGAATTCCTTTACCAGTGTCAAAACCGCTTCAACCCCCCTGCTCGTGCTCTAAAAACAAGCGCTTGGTGGTTCGAGGGAGCCAGGCTCGGGCATCCCGTGGGAACACCTTGTGGGATGACCCAAACTGCGGCTCCAGAGCCCCTCAGCGTTCCCTGATCCGCAGGGAAGGGCTGCCTGGCAGACGTGCAGCCTCCCCTGCCACTCAGCCTCGTTTATCTTCGTTACTGGGGCTGTTTACGCAAGCGAGAGTTGGCCAGAGGCGCCCCCGGCACCGCTGCGTGCCAAGGGAGGAAGCAGGCACAGCACAGGCTCTCGTGGCTGGCACCCAATTCCTGCACGCTCTCCTCGGAGAACAAAAGGCCAGGATGCAGCTCCTGGCTCAGGGCAGCCCCTGGCCCCTCACAGGGCTCGTGCTGGGGGGTCCTCCGAGGGGACCCGCTGTCAGAGATGTCCCCTCGGTCACTGAGGTAGCTCAGCCACCGTCCCACTGCTCTCATTCCCACAGCTCCACGATCCTACTGCAGACAGGGGCATCCCAAGGGGCTGCAAGTGGCCTGGGGCATCCCTGGATTCAGCACCCCTGGCCGGGCTGGGCTCTCCCAAAGAGCTGCCACCCTGTTCGCCAGCCTGGGGTGGCTTTCTGAGCCCAGGGTTGGAGACCAGGCCAGTGCCAAGCTGCTGGCAGCCAGTTGCCACTAAACAGAGAATAAACACACTCTCCAGAGTGTTTGATAGGGTGGCTGTGTGAAAATAATGCCTTTTTTTTTTTCTTTATTTTGCAGTCTGCTCCAGTAAACACCGGTTGATACAAAATCGCCGGCGGGAAAACCGCTGGCGGCAGCTCCGAGGAAAGGAACGGTGTCGCTTCCCAGAGTTCTCCAACCAGCAGTTTCGAGGGCAAGCCAGACGTGGCCAAACCCCTCTGACTGCTGGCTGGGGGCAGCCAAGTGCCCTCCCCAGCAGCGTGGGGTGGGTGGCTGTGCCGGTGGGCAAGACAGAGCACGCCTTGTGTGGGACCCGGCCCGGGCTTGCCTGGCAGCAGGAACACGGCAGGGACGTGCTGGGGTCTGCCAAGCACCCCCTGCTCCTCTGGACCATCCCAGGAGGTGATGGAGCCTCAGAGTGGGTCCTTCCAGGTGGGTCTGGACACCTCTGTTCTCACCCACCGCGTCTCTCCCCTGCCCTGCCCTGCAGGGTTTGTCCCACCACCCGAGGTGGAGAAGCAGGGCTGAGATGCCCTCATTGGCTTCTGGTTTTGACTTCCAAAGCAGCGCTGAGGGCAGGATCGCCCCCCACCCCCGAGTCACACGGGGACACTGAGAGCTCTCACACCTACTTTGCAGGTGATGGAAAACAAAAAGAGCCCGAGACATTTAAAAGCAGGAAGCCAGAATCTGTAAACTGTCTAAAAATGTATCCTCCGGAGATGAGATTTGGCCCTGGCTCCCAGCCCACGGGAACGGGCCCTGCTAATGGAAGGGAGAAGGGAGGAGGGGACAGCGCTGGGGGACAGGGTTGGGCTGCCTGAGTGTCCTCTTACAAGAGCGTGGAGCGACAGGACGGGGGGAATGGTTTCCAACTGCCAAAGAGTGGGTTTAGGTGGGATAGTGGGAAAAAAATTCCCCCCTGTGAGAGTGGGGAGGGACTGGGATGGATTTCCCAGAGAAGCTGTGGCTGCCCCATCCCTGGAAGTGTCCAAGGCCAGGTTGGAGCAACCTGGGCTGGTGGGAGGTGTCCCTGCTCGTGGAATGAGATGAGCTCTGAGGTCCCTCCCAACCCAACCCAACCCAGCCCGGGATTCTGGGATTCTGTGCATCCATCCTCACCTCCCCTGAGCTCGGAGCTGCTGTGGCTGCCAGGAGTGAGGCACAGCCTGTCATCACCTCCCTGGATGCAGAGCAGATCCCAGGGAGCAGGGCCCGGCAGCCAGGAAGCCCAGACAAGTGCTCTCCTGAGGCAGGCACTCACAGACATCCTCTCCCTTGGGACCAGCTCTTCCTGCCTCCTTGATCCTATTTACATCCCCCTCCCAAAAAAAAAAAAGCCTTGGGAAAAATAAACCCCGAATATCTGGCTGCTGAAGGAGGAAAACAAAATTGCTCCCTGGATCCAGGGCGTAGATAAAGGCAGCAGGGACCTGTCTCAGCATTTGGGTGCCCAAATGGCAGAGGACTGAAGAGGGAGGGTCAGCCCTAGTCAGGAATTACAATAATAATTAGCCCTGATAATAATTAGTGCACGTGCTCCTGTCTTTCACAGCTCTGCCCCCCAAAAAATCAGATTATTTTTTTTTTATCTGACACGAGGGCAAGAATTAATGGGTTTAGGGGTTCACTGCAAAACCCCCCAAAAAGAGCTGCTCTTCTCCCCAAATGCTTCTCAAACCACTTGATTTTAACCCCCCAATTATTTTAGCTACTGGCTTCATTTCACCTGTTGAATTCTGGAGGAGATCAATCAACTTTTGCTTTGTTTTTTTTTCCCCCTGAAGTTTCATAGAAGCTGCTTTCCCGAATGAAAAACTTCTCCTTTTTTTTTTTTTTTTCCAACCAAGCCTTGAAAACACGGAGGAAGAAAATGTAAATATTTTCATCCGAGTGTTTTTGTGGATGAAAAGTGGGTGGTTTTGGTTTTTTTTTTTCCCCTCCCCTCGCTGCTGTTTTCAGCAGCCCCTGCATTGCCCTTACTTGAAAACCTGGGTCTTATTTAAAAGCTCAGAGGGGAATTGTTTAGAAAATCAACCTAATACTTACAGCCTTTCCTTTGATTTCTCAGGAGCAGAGCCAAGCCAGCCTGCTGCAGGGAAGGAAGAAAACTCGGGATGAGCTGCTGTCTCTGGACTTCTTTTTTTTTTTGTGTGTGTTTTTAACCTTTAAATTCTGCAACGCTCTCGTAAAAGGTGAGTTTTGACCCTGCCCAAACCTGCAGGAACCTGTTCGCGTTGTGATGACAGCGATGATGCTCCCACCTCTTCAAAACCCGCTCATTGCTGGGATGGAGCTGCTTTGGCCCTTCATTCCCGATTCAAAGGTGCGGGGCGACCCTCCCGTCCCCTTGGCACCACTCCTAAACATCCCAGCGCGCTCCCAGCTTTCCCATCCATGGAAAACCTGAGCCAAGTGTGCTCAGGGGGTGTAAATGAAGGGGGGGTGGTGTGTTTGAGGGGAGGTTCGCCCTCCTTCCTCCTCTCCTGTTTTCCATCGCCACGTTCATTTTCGCCCTCCCGAGGCTCAGCCTCGCTTCCCGAGGTTTGTCTTGGCACGTGGCTGGCGGAGCAGGGGCGCTCAGAAGCCAAGCGGAGCGCGATCCTTTCTGTAAACGAGCGCTGATTGTAATTACGCTGCTCTAATTGCTGCCGAGCAAATAAACAGCGAAGGGCAGCGGCGTCCCGGGGGCACAGCGGGGATTATGCAACCTCTGCAAGATTCCCCGGGGGTGTCTCCGCCACCTTCACCACTCCCCCCTCGGAGCTCGCAGAGGAGGGGACACACTCGAGGGGAACACGCTTCTTTTGAAGGTGTTTGTGCTCTGGGATGTGGGAGCAGCTCGGGGAGATGAGGAATTATTGGGATCTCTGAGTGTGTTCTGCACGGCCAAGGCAGGTTTCTGTTGGGCAGAAATCCTCCTTGATCCCTTTTCTGGGGCTGTTTGGATCCGAGTGGATCTCTGTGAGTGACGGTGGAGCAGGGAGAGGGTTTTGTGGAATCAGGGAGTGTCATGGAATCGTGGAATGGTTTGGGTTGGAAGGAGCTCAAAGATCATCTCGTTCCACCCCCTGCCACGGGCAGGGACACCTCCCACTAGCCCAGGTTGCTCCAACCTGGCCTTGGACACTTCCAGGGATGGGGCAGCCACAGCTTCTCTGGGAAATCCATCTCAGCCCCTCCAGCCCTCCCAGGGAGGAATTCCTTCCCACTATCCCATCTAACCCTGCCCTCTGGCAATGGGAAGCCATTCCCCCTTGTCCTGTCACTCCAGGCCTTTGTCCAAAGTCCCTCTCCATGTTTTCTGTGGCTCCCCTCAGGTACTGGAAGGCACCTTCACATCCTGAGCTGGAAGAGACTCGCAAGGATCATCCAAGTCCAGCTCTTGGGTTCCTCATCCCATGAACCAGCCGAGCACTGATGATCTGGGGTGCAACACCGAGGCACCTCTGCCTGCTCCCTGCGAGGCTCCTGGGGATGATCCAGCAGCTGGACAGGGAATTGTGAGGGATGCAGGCCAGGACCTGCCGCCCAGGGCGGGAGCAGCCCGGCCTGGCACCCACCCAAGCCCTGTCTGAGGAGGATCCACAGCTCATACACTCATTTACTCTTAACTAAGCCCTGTCTCACACCTGATGTTTTGTTGGCTCCTGTGCTTCATCCCCCATTTTATTTGTGTGCTTTAAATTTGGGCAGCACCCAAGCAGAGACACGTTTTGAGGGTGGCCTGGAGTTCCCTCTTCCAGGCACAACCCCCCTCCGTGAGCTTTTTGGATACATTGTGGGGGTTACCACCAAATCCAGGCAGGATTTTTGGAGCTGGGTGAGGAGACCTTGGAAGGGCAGGGGCAGAGGTCTGGTTCTCCCAGGATACCAAGCTTGGGATCTACAGGGTGGAATCTGGGGAGCCAGGGCAAGGGGTGGGAAATGCTCCATCCCACACTCCTTGTTTTCCAGGCTAAATAAGTCCAGCTGGACACTCTTTCATTTGATCCCCGTTTTCTCTTCATCCATCCCAGTTTCCCCTTGTCTTCCTCGAGCACAAGTGACCACCATGTTCCCCTGAGCCTTCCCGAGGCTCAATCCCAGCTCTCCTGCTGCTGTTTTTTCCGGAGCAAGCCCGTGCCTGCCACATCCCCACCACCCTTCCTGCACACCTGCCTCCACTGGCACGTGGGACACGGGAAGAGCAGGGTGTGAGCACCAAACCCTTCCCATGGGACGAGTCCCAGAGCTGGGAACATCTCCCTTGTCCCCGAGTGGCAGCCCAGTGCTCCGAGCTCCAGCCACCTCCGCTCTCTGCCTGCCCCGATGGTTTCCAGCCTTAGAACATTTCAGACATTTACAGCCATTTCAAATCCAGCTGTTTGGTGGAAAACAGGGGGATTTTTCCACCCCCCACCCCCAGATTGCTGTGAATGCATCACATCATAATTAAAAGCCAGTGAGTTGTGGGGCCTGGAATTCGTGCGGGTGTTTGCTCTCACCAGGCTCCTGCTCTGCTTTATTTCACACGCTTTGCTGCAACAAAATCAGACTCGTGGTGCTTGCAAACCCATCTGCCACTTCCCAACGGGCTGCAGGGGCATTGACTCCCTGTTTTACCCTCTCCCTCCCCCAAAAAAAAAACCCTGCCATGCTCCCGTACAGTTTTGTGGGGAAGGGAACTAAAGGAATTCTGCCTCTCAGAGATCAGTGGAGCTGGGCAGCCAGGAGGAGGTTCATCCCCGCGAGGGGAAAAAGGGGAAAAACATCAACAAGGAGAAAACATCTCCTTCCATCCCCTCTCCCCGCTGGCTTTTCCGTGTGGCTGAGACTCGCTGCTCCTCTCCAGGCTTCCCCCCGACTTCCCCGCTGCTGCCGAGCCGTCTCCAAGTGACAGCGGTGAGCGGATTAATTAAGCTGCCTGTCAGCCCTTGGCAGCCACAAGCTCTGCCACGCCAGCGCTAATTAAACCCAACAAAACCTGCCTTTATCTCCAAACCCTGCCGCGGGCTGGGATAAGGCAGGAGGCCACCGAGAGCTCGGCTCGGGCAGTTCATCCTGCCCGACAGAGAGAGCCTGGCACCCGCCCCTGCTCCTCGCTGAGCACCCGGGGGGGCTGGGAATGTGGATCCCAGGAATGTGGATCCTGGGAATGTGGATCCCGGGAATGTGGATCCCGGGAATGTGGATCCCAGTCCCTGAAAGGCAGGTCAGGAAAGGGGAAGGTGCCCGATGCCACCAGACCTCAGGGGGGCTGGCAGCCCTCAGGCAAATTTGGTGCTGATAATCCCCCCCCCCCCCCCCCCCAGTACAGAGGGGTTGGGGGATGAAGTGGAATATCCACACACACCCCTTGCCTCTGTTTTATGCCCAAAGGTGGATTTTCCACTCCAGCCCCCCCACCCTGATCCCTGCAGCAAACCTTGGGTGGGCTCTGGGCACTGCACTCAGGAGGGGCCCTGGGTGAGCCCTGGTACCTGTTGATGCTGCAAACACACCTGGGAAGCAACATTTAAATCGAGAACAGATGAAGGAAACACACAGAGAGGACACAACCCGCTGGGAGGGCACGTGCCTTGGCAGCTGCAGCTGCTCAGGGCTGGGCACCACTGAGGGGTGACCCCGGAGCTGCTGGCCCTGGGAATGACCCTGTGTGTGTCCATGCCCTGGAATGCCAGTCCTGGTTTCCCTGCAGCCCCTGAGCCGGCAGGGAGCTGCTCCCCTCGCGTTTCTGCTCCTCCTGGCAGAAGGAGGACTTGATCTCACTTAGCTGAGGAAGGCTGATAAGAGCATTATCTGGAGGTATGGGCAGGATGAAGCAGTTGTTTGCCAGGCAAGATCCTTCTCCCTGTTCCCTGATGGAGGGAAAAGGCAAGGCCGAGCCAGGACACAAATCCCTGTACCCATGGATTCCTCTGTTTTCCCTGGATCAGCATCATTCCCAACACACACCAGTGGCCCTGCCCCTTCAAGGGTTTATTTTCCAGCCACACAGTTTGGGGAACTTTTAATTGCTCTTTGATTAAGTGACTTTTGATTTCCCCCCCTCATCAAATGTAATCTCATTTGCTCTTTCTTCTTTCCCTCTCTCTTTTTTTCTTCTCCCCCCTGCCCCGCTCCCCATCCTGGAAATTAAATTAACATTCCATCTAATTACTCAGCCACTTCTCTAATTGCTGAAGGGACTGTGGTTGTTGTGCTCGTTTAATTAATTGAGACCCGCAATGTTTAATGAGGAAGAGGATTTATTGGCTGGGGAGTTGGTGTGCAGGGTTGCCTGGCAGGAGAGGGAGGTAGATGGAAAGGTCTAGGAGAGGCTGGATCTGAAATTCCTTTTTTTTTTGACGCATAAATATGGAGCAAATCACTTTCCCTGCTGGTTCAGTTGCCAGTCTGGGTGGATCCTTTTAAGTGGAAATACGTGTTTTGAAATGCAGCACGTCCAGAGGGTAAATCAGGAGGGTAAATCAGCTCCAGAGGTGACCCTCAGGATGCTCCCCTGTCCCCTGGCTGCAGCACCAGCATTCCCAGTGTGCTGCTGCCCATCTCCCAGCGAGGGCAGGGATGCCAAAAGCCCCGGGAGCAGGGAGCAGGGTGGACTCCTCGTGCTGGCACTGGGAAGGGCTGGCTGCACTCTGGGATTCCTGGGCCCCAGGGGAGGCTCTGCTGGGAACAGAGGCACATTCAGCAGGGAGATAACAACAGGCTGCTGCTGTGCCTGGCCTGGGGGCAGGTGGCTCTGGCTGTGCTCCATTGGGGGGGGGATTTAAGGGAATCCATTGTATTTTGCATTTCTGTTGACTGGGAGCACCCTGCAACCTATTCCTGTGTTTCCAAGGGCAGGGAGGAGCCAAAGGAAGGGCCATTCAGGTTGGATATGAGGAAGATGGGAAGGCCCTGGCACAGGTTGGGCAGAGAAGCTGTGGTTGTCCCATCCCTGGAAGTGTCCAAGGCCAGGTTGGAGCAACCTGGGCTAGTGGGAGGTGTCCCTGCCCATGGCCCATGGCATGAGATGATCTTTAGTGTCCCTTCCAACTCAAAGCATTCCATGATTCTGTGATTCCTGGAGGGGTTTTGAGGTGCTGCAGCTCTGCCCTGCGTCACTGCCTGTGTCCCCTCCAGCCCTTCTTTCAGGGCTGACCCCTCCACTATTCCAGGAATCACAACCAGGCCATGGCTCAGCTCATCCCAAAGGCTGGGTTATTCCTCCATCCTCATGCTCCAGGTCCTTCTCTCTCCAACTGCTTCCCATCCCTCTGGATCCAAACCTGTCTCTGTGGGCAGTGCAGGGCTCTGCTCCGAGCTGATGCTTCCATATGTCTCCCTAACATCCATACTTCCATCTCCCCTCCCTCCCCAACCCCCCCGCCCTCTCCAGCCAGCCAAACGATCCAAATGTTTTATCTGCAGCCCTGCCAGGCATCTGGAAGTTCCAGGCACCCCCAATTTCCGTGGCAGAGGTTTTTATAAAAGGCAAAGCAGCTTTGAAGTGCAGCTCCTCTGCCCCGGCAGCAGAGTCGGAAGCCGGGCTGGGCCCTCGGCTCCAGCTGCAAACCTTCAGCTGGGCTTT
Organism: Empidonax traillii; assembly: GCF_003031625.1. Lineage (NCBI taxonomy): Eukaryota > Metazoa > Chordata > Aves > Passeriformes > Tyrannidae > Empidonax > Empidonax traillii. Next base: position 14,842 of record NW_020956713.1, on the reverse strand, counting down.
GGAATCACAGGGATGGATCCATCGTGTGGGATGGCCCCACTCAGAGCCCAGCTTTTTAAAGGATTCTACCTGGAATGTGGAATGGGAAGGGGAGGGAGGAGCGAGCAGAGCTCCCGCACCCACCCAGGGGCAGGTGAGTCCTCCCATCCTGCTTTGCCCAGGAGGAGTTACACCAATTCCCTGGGATATTATCCAAAGCTGTTCTCCTTCCCTCTGTTTTCCCATGGTTCCAGCACAGGGGGGAAGCTGGAAGACCCAGATCCCTGGGGTTGTGGGGGGGGAGCAGAATGAGGATCATTCCTGGTGGGAGAGCTCCAGAAGGAGCCCACGTGGAGCTGGGATATTTCTCAACTCAGCTCCCCCTCAGGCTGCTGAAGCTCCGAGCACTCCCTGCTCTGCCAGGGTGGGCAGTGGAAGCAGTTTGGTACCTGGTGGTCAGCACAGCATCCTGGATGACAGTGCTCTCCCAGATCCAAGCCCCTCTGGCTGTTCTTTTGGAAAAGACCTCAGGAAGGCGGGCTCTGCTCTGTATCCCATGGATCATACTCCTTGTGCATCAGCATTCACCCCTTTCCCAGCCAAAGGCCGCTCCAAGAACTGAGCATCACTCGCCTCTGAGAAAAACGAAGGCAATTTGACTGCGGGGCTTAAAATCCGGTGTAAAATGTCCCTGGATCTGCCTGTTGATGGGGAACATCTGGTGTGTGACCTCCACGCCCGAGGAGGTGTGAAACGGCTCTTTGGAGATATCCCGGCAGCAGGCAGGATGCTGTACAGTGGCTCATTACTGCTCCAGAGCCGAGCCCTGGGCAAGATCCCCGGGAATTTGGGGGCTGCCCCGTGGCCAAATTCAGGGAAAAACGCGGGGGGTGTGGGACAATTCTGCTGCCAGGCAGCGGGGGCAGCGGAGATGTTGCACCACTTCACTTCTCACTTCACTTCTCTCAGCCCCTGAGGTGTGATCCCCCCACCACCACCACGTGTGTGTGCCCCTCAAAAATCCCCACGTCCCTGCCCCTCCCAGACATCCCACCGGCACCGTGTCACGGGGAGAAGGTGAAGGGACTCACTGCTGGAAATCCCATCTGCTCTCCTGCCCAAACTTGCTGGTTGGGGCGGGGGGGGGGCCTTGTTTATCAGAGCTTGAACTCCGAAGCTGTTCTTAACCCAAGGAAAAAAGAAAGTGGATCTGGAAAAGAGGCACAGCGTGGTGCCCAGGGCTCAGCCCGGGCAGAGGAGGGAAAAGGGGCTCGTAAAAACCTGATTAGATTTACTCTGCCTCATTTCAACCCCGGAGCGCGCTCGTAACTCACGGTGACAGAGGAGGCTCGGAGCCCACCGGCAGACACGTCGGGAAACCGCTTTCAATTAGGAATTTCTTGGCAGCCCCCCAATTTCGTGTCAAACTCTTCTGGGCAGCCTCATATGTGTAATTGAGTCCCCGCTGAGCGGCGAGGTGGGAGAGTTGCCTTTGCTGGGAGGAAGGTGGAGGACAGTTCCCAACAGCCTCCAAAGGAGGGAAGTTTTCCCAGGCAGCTCAGGGAGCTGCCTTTGAGCTGAATTTTTCCATTATAAGAGAAAAGAAGAAAAAAAAAAAAAAAAAAAAAAAAAAAAAAAAAAAAAAAAAAAAAAGAAAGGTTTTTTTGGAAGCCTTTGGATACGGGTTCAAAATAAAATATCCTTTTAAGATGTACACCAGACCGAAACAATAGGATTAATCCGAGATGTCCCTCTCCCACCTCTCCAGGCCAGAATCCGAGATCCAGCTGTCCTCATGCTGGTGTGAGTAGGGTGAGGGCTGGAGAGCAGGGAATGGGGTGACCTTGGATCTGTGCTATCCCTCCTGGCATGATGGGAGGTTCAGACAGCTGTGCCTCTTGCTCCCATCAGGCTGGGATGTGGCTGAGCTGGAGCAGGTTGTGTGTCCATGGCTCCACTGCAGCATCCACGGAGAGATTTTAGAGCCTGGTTTATGGCAGGCAGGGCTGGCCTGGAGCCTCCCACCCTCCCCGGGAGATTTCAGGGAGAAAGTCCTCATTTTGCTGGGTTTTTGGTGACTCTCTGTGTGTGTAAGGGTTGCCACGGCTCTCACTGGCTGGAAAACCAGGGGCTGGGATGGGGAAGGCACAAGGCATCACCTGCCAGGGCCAGGCGGGGACACGGGGACAACTCCCCTTCCCCCGTTCCTATCTCACCCCTCTCTTTGCCTTTTCCCGAGCTGTTTCACACCGTTTTGCCGCACAATCCCCGCATTTTTTTTCTTTCCCTCCAGCTTTTCCCAGGTAGGTCCGCGGGTATCCCCGAGCGTGCTGGAGTTTCACGCCCCATTAGGATGGGGGAATGACGTTCCCTCGGGGCTGCAGGGAGTGAATTATGAGCAGCCTCGGGCTGGGCTGCAGCCTCAGCAAGGATGGGAGCACTCAGGATGCAGCACTCCCGGACATCCTGGGATGCTGGGACCCCAATCCCCATCCCAGGGGACCATCCCTGGTCTGAGGGTGTTTGCTGCTCTCATTTGGGGGCAGCCTCTAAACCTCCTCGTCCCCTGGCACCGCTCAGCCCCCTCCTTAATTAATTTTGCAGACTCCACAGATGGATTTGATGAAAAACATCCCACAAAAAGCCAACGAACAAGTCACCAAGCAACCCTGCGGCCTCTTTTAATGATATTTTCTTTGTGGTTTTGGTTTGGAATATCTTCCTCTGAACTGAGGGAAGCAGCTGCCTCTTGGACTGGAACGATTCGACTTCATCCCCTCGTTTTCTCTCCTTCCTAAACACTCAGTTCCGGCACTTGGGACTCGATAGGAGTTTGAAATTGGCCGTGGCAGAGGTTCTGACCTCTTCACTTGTCTCCTCCCTGCCATCCCCTGCCACAGCTGCATCCACACCCGCAGTTCCTTTGGGATTTACGAGGGGACAGCGCCCAGCTCATCATCCCATGTGTGGCTGTTTGCAGGGACCTGCTGCTGTCCCCAAGAAGGATTTGTCTCATCTCCAGCTGGGACACATCATTGGTGTGCACCAGCACTTCCACCAGGTGCAACCTTGCAGTTGCATCCCCCTGGGAAAGGTGTTTTATCCACCAGGATCCATGGGAGCCAGCCCCCGGCACGCTCCTTCCCTGGGCCGTTCCAGCTCCTTCCAGTATGGTTGTATTTTATCTGTGGAGCTCTTGTGAGGATTTTGTTCCGTCATCCTGGAATTTTTATGACTCCTTTGTGTGTATATAATGCGATTGCCCTGGAACAGAGGGAAATTAATCATCGTTCCTTTGTTAGTTTTCAGGAATTTTTAATGTCCATGTTTTCGCTCATCTGTCATGTCCAAATGTGGGGTCCACGGGCTATTTGACATTCCAAATGACTTAATTGCTTAGATTCCCCCCCCCCTGGTGTTTATGGACACTTGTTCCTCGTGGATTTTGCGTGTGACATTCCGTACCGTGGATTTGCCGGCTGCTTCCAATTTTTCACTCCATCCCAGTGGTTCACAACACCCCCTTTTGAGATAGGTCGTGTCTCTGATCTCCCTCATCTCCCACGTGCTGGGAATACCACCAGCCTGCAGCATGGTGGGAATCATGGGAATCCAGGGCTGTTCATGGCTCTTCCAGGATGCTGCGTAAGGAAGATGCCCGAGATGTCACTGCACAGTGTCTGGTGCCCAGACTGTGAGCAGGAAACAGTGGAAGAGCAAAGGGGAATCTCCAGGATCTGCTCAGGGTCAGCCTGCAAACATCCAGCCTGGAGATGGTTTAAATCCAGAGGGATCAAGGGGGGGCTTGACTGGTCGTGAAGAGGCAGCCAAGGCAAATATGAGCAGCTCCCAAACCACCTCCACGAGCCAGAGGCTCACAGTGATGCTCTGGATTCCACTGGTTTGTGATTTTAGGCAGAAGGTGCTGGTACTAACACTATTAGAGACAACAGGGTGAGCTGTGGGGATCAGGGAATCTCCTGAGTTGGAAGGGACGCCGAGGACCATCAAAGTCCAACTCCTGGCCCAGGACAATCCCACCAGTCCCACCACGACAACCAGCCGGACTGCCATTTGGGCTCTTAGCAAACACCACGGGAGGGATGGGAGCTACACATCCCTAACCACGTCCCACATGTCATTAGGGAAGTGTTAATCAGTGCGAAAGATGCAAATTGTCCCAGGCTGTGCTTCCTGAGCGCTCTGCCGCGGCTCCGTAATGGCTCCGACGCCTCCTTGGGCACGTTTGCTCCTGCTCCATCGAGGCTGGTTCCCATTAAATCGTTTGTTTAGCAGCTACTGGGTTTTTGGCAGGACAGCTGTTGCCTTCTGCGGGCGGTGGAGCGGGAGGGGGGGTTGGTGGGATGGTGTTGGAGGAGCTGTGTCCAGGTGGACCTGTCAGAGAGGAGGGTCCCAGCTCCCAGCGCTGCTGCCCACCCTGCCCGCCCCACCAGCAGCACCCTGGGGGCTCGGGTCACCTCTGCAGGTCCTGCCAGGGCCGTGGGGACCTGAAACAACCACGGACCAGGTTCCCTGAACCGCTCCTGGGAAGGTCTCCCAGTTGGCCGAGGTCATCCAGATCCCAGAGCCCCCCATGAACCCCTCCAGACCCGACGTGTGCTAAAGAAAACAGTCCCAGCGTATTAATACTTAATAAAAACAAACACTGGGAAGATGGGAGAAGGAATGAGCCAGTCATTAAGGGAGAGCTAAGTCTCTCCTCTCTAAACTCCAATCCCTTCTCTTTCCTATGGCCGTTGACTCCCTGGACATTCTGCACCAAGAGCAGCCACTGGAAATGTGCCTGAGCGGGTCTGTCCCAGCCTGGCTTCTTTCAAAGGGGCCTCTACACCCCCTCCCAAAGCCAGATTTGCCTCTTTTCAGGTTCTCTTTGCCATTTCCACCCTTCACATTGCAAAGCAACCTTCTTGTTTTCCAAGAGGGCAAAGCTGTGCTTGGGTGGGAGAGTGTGGAGAGGAGCCACAGCCAAGGGAGATGTGGCATGGCCATGGGAGATGCTGCAGGATCAGCAGCTCCAGGAGCCTCCTGGGGCCTTGCAAGGGTTCTCCTCAGCACTTCTCATAGAATTCTGGAGTGGTTTGAGTTGGAAGGATGGGTTGGAAGAGACCTCAAAGAGCATTTCTTCACCAAAAGGGTTGTCACAGACTGCCCAGGGCAGGAGTCAGGGCTTTTCAGAACTTAATGATTCTGTGATTCTGTGAATCAAATCAAACCATTTGGTTCTCACAGTTACCCCCCTCATCTTCAGACAACCCATTCCACGTGTTGATGGGCCTGTCCCATCTGCCAGCCTTCTCCAGCCTGCCCCATGCCCAGCGGTGATCCTGCCCTGCTCCAGGTGCTTCCTCAGCCTGCAAAACCGGGGTGGGGAAAGCCCCGATGGGAAACGAGAGCTGGCTGTGCCAGGAAACCACTGACAGCCCCGGCGTGCCCCTGCCCAGCCCGGCTCGAGGGGGGGCTTCAATGATGCCCCCAGCCACCCCGGGGAGGGATGTGCCCACGGCCACGGGAGTTGGGTACCGCTGCCAGGGGAGATTTGGGCACCGGGGCCAGGCTGCCCGCGGCGGGCACGGGCTCCAGGGGCAGCATCGGGGGGTCCAAAGGTGGGAAACCGGGGGGAACGGGGCGATGCCGGGGGGGCAGCACCGAGGCTCCGGGGCAGCACCGGGAGGTCTGGCTGCGCTCGGGCGGGGCGGGACCGGCACCGGGAGGGACCGGGGCGGCACCGGGAGGGACCGGGGCGGGGCCAGGCGGCCCCGTCGGCTCCGCTGCGAGAAGCAGCCGGTGCCTCCTCCGGGGGAGCCGCGGACTCGCTCGGCTGCGGGGCTCGGGCGGCAGCGGGACCGGTACCGGCACCGGCACCGGGCGGGGCGGGGGAACCGGCCGGCTCCAAACCCGCCTCCCGGCGCGGGGAGGAGGCGGTGGCCGAGCCCCCCCCGCCGCGCTCCAGCCCAGCCGAGCCGAGCCGAGCCGAGCCGTGCTAAACCCGCGCCGCTCCTCCTCCGCTCGCCCATGGAGACCCCCGACCCCACGCGTGCCCCTTCCCCGGCTCGGAGCCGCCGCTGAGCGCTGCCACCGGCCCGGCGTCCAGGTAAGCGGCTCCGGCTCGGGAGCGGCGGCCCCGGGCACCTGCCCCGCGCCCGGGACGCTCCTGCCCCGCACGGCCGCTGCGGGACCGGGGGCAGCCCCGGGGGTCCCGGCGGAGCCTCTGTGCCCGCGCCGTGCCCGCTCTCAGCCCCGCTGGTTATTCCCGTCTCTCCCGCACCCGGCGGGTCGGGGATGCCGCCGCCGAACGGGGCAGAACCGGGTCCTTCGGGGGATGGAGGGAGCAGGGGGGGAGCCCGGCCCCGGTCCCCGCCACCCTGCCGGGGTCGGGGCGGCCCGAGCGGCGGCCGCAGGACTTTGCTTCATACTTGGAGCCCGTCCCGCCACGCAGGAACACAAACACGGCGCGGGACGGCTCCGGGCGCGGAGCGCTCGCAGGAGGGGGGAGATGGGTCCTGTCTAAATATTAGTTTAAGGAACGGAAGGATCGCCAGCCGGCATCTCCAGCCCCGTCACCTTCTCCCAGCTCCGGCCGCGCCGCAGTGGTGACCATCTCCAGAGCTCGGCAGGGGCTGGGGGATGGATATCCCCTCATCCTCGAGGGAGGGAATTTCCCCCTCTCGCTGCGGCTTTAACAAAACAACCCAGACCTCGGGTGTCTTTATTGCACATATATGGTAGCTTGTAGCCGGCCCTGATTTAAATCCCATCGTTGCTTCGGGAGCCGATCTGCAATTAGGCACTGGGTCAAGGGCACGGTTTATCCCAGCAGGAGAAAGGGTTGGCGGCTGCTGGAAGCGGCGTGCGAGTCCTGGATGTGTGCTGAGATCCCAGATCTAAAGCCAGGATCGTCAGTGGATCCCTAATTCAGCTTCTGGTGGTCGTGTGTGCCCCTGGATTTAATAGCAGAGGCAGCCGAGCTGGTGGCTGGCACAGGGCAGAGAAATCAAGCAGGGAAGGGGCGTCTCTGTGCTAAATTTTAGGAGGTGTGAGAGCCTGGGTTTGGGGTTTAACCTTTGGTTCAGCCCCAAATCTGCCCACTGCGGCGCTGACTCCGGGTTGCAGAGCCGAGCTGGCGATTTCTGCTCCGTGCTGTGTCCTTGGTGTCACCACACCGGCCCCAAGCTCGGGGCTCATCCTGCTCCTCCAGCCGCAGCAGCTCCGGGACTGCGCTGGGGACAAGAATTAGATTTTCCTGGTGCTGCATCCTAAGTTTTCAATAGCGCTGGATCTCGGAGAGCTCGCTCAGCCCTGGTCCAGCCCGTGTCCCGCCCGCGGGAAGGCGCAGGGTGGGTGTGGAGCATCCCGCTGCGGGCACCCCGGGAATGCCGAGCTGTCCCTCCTCCTCTGCCATCGGCCCGTGAGTGGCTGCAGCTCTTTGGCAGCAGGATGCGGCTCCTCTGGGATTTGCAAGGGGAGAGCCCTGCACCTTCCAGGCCTCGTGCTTGGGCTGGAAATAAAGGGAGCTGGTCCGGTTTGCTGTGGCACGGCCGGGGGGGACGCGCAGGCCCTGGCTCTGGGGTTGGGGGTGGTGCTGGACACTGCACGGGCCTGGCTGTGGTGGCACTGGGTGCCCTCCCACGGCACAGCCATGAATCACATCACGCTCGGCCATCTCCCTCCTGGGGCTCCGCTGGGCGGCTCTTCCACCGCCGTGGGGTTGATTTCCACTTTTGGGAGGGGGCTGCAAGGATGGATCTAAGGCTGGCAGTATCCCCTTTTTGAGGCCAAGGTGCTCTAAAAGAGGCCTTGCCAGTTGTGTGGCCAGAGTAGGTGTCACCTTGGCTGTCCCCAGGCTGGTGTGGTGGCACTCAGCACACTGAAAGCCCCGTGTTCTTCCTGGGAGGGCCCCTGTGTCGTCGTGCTGAGCCAGGCTGGGGGTTTGGGGGGCACAAGGAGCCCACAGCTCCCTGTCGATGTCCTGCCCGTGGAGCAGCTCGTGGTCCCCAGAGGGGCTGAGCTTTGGAAAGAAGGGAGATGCCAAGGGGAGGGAGGGTTCTGGGACCCTGCATGGGTGCCCACCACAGGAGGGGCAGTGACACAGGACTGGTGTGGGCTTCACTGGTGTGACTTTTACTGGTATGGGTTTTTTTTTTCCTCCCTGCTCTAAAACCAAAGCACATGTGCACAGGCCTCTTTCCAGGACCCTTGCTAAGCCCAGCTTGGGCAACATCGTGTGGTCCTGCTCTGGAAACTCCCAGGATGCCTGGGAAGAGGGTGAGGATCTGGGTACCACCCACCCCCTCTGCTCCCACCACACCTGGGGTGCTCCATGGGGTGCTCCAATCCCCTGGCCAGTTTGGGGTAGTCTTTCTCCATTAAACTTGGATGAGGAGAATCCTAAACTTGCTCCCTCCCGTGCCGGGGGTGCTGTGGGGGATGCTCTCGTGTGAAGGAGCATCCCGGGAGCATCGGAACGAAGCCGCCTCCCTCCGCGCTCGCCCTGGGAAGGGAAACGCCGGAAGCAGCTTCATTCCCATCTCTTCTTCCTCACGAAACCCGAGAGGGGCTCGCTTTGTAGCTCTGCATCCCAGAGCTAAATCGAAACAGCCTCTTTGCCACCGCGTCGTTCCCCGGAGCGTTTCCTCCCGGGGCCGTGTCAGCGCCGTGTCAAGCCCCTCTCAGGCGATGCCACTCGCATCAGCTCCGGCCTTCCGAGGGTGGGGGGTTTTTCGTTCTGCCGCCACCACATTTCGTGTGTTTTCCTTTCCTTTGAACTTTATCCAAGCCCAGTGTGGAAGGGGCCGGGCGGGGCGGCTGCCGGGAGGGAGGCAGGGCAGCCCTGCCCGGCTCTCTCGCAGCGCTCCGAGGGGTCGGCATTCCCGCAGCGGGAGATATCCCCGCCAGGGGAAGTTCCTCCTTTAGCATCGCTCCCAGGCTGCGATAATCCAAAGCAGGAGTTGCATTTTTCTCCACTTCAGCAGCTTTGCTCTTTTTTTTTTTTAATTTGCAGAGGAGGGACCTGGCTGTGTGGTGCTTGGGGCAGGGTGATGAATCCCATCCTGGAGCTCTCCCGGGCGCTGGGAAAGGAGATGATTCATGAGCAGAGCCCTGGTTTTGGAACTCCAGCCCCCCCCTAATTTCATCTCGGCTTGTTTTAGGCGTGAGATGGTTGTAAACCCAGCCTGAATCCTTCCCAGGTAGAAAAACACAGCCCTGAAGGAACCAAGTGGGCACAAATTTTCAAAGCAAGGAAATAGGCTGGGATTTAGGGTTGGAGAGAGCAAACACCCATCCTTGAGTGCTCCTGGGGGCTGGACAGGGCTGCCTGCAGGCCATGGCAGTTCCAGGAGCAGCTGGGCATCAGTT